>NC_061102.1:9080142-9119539 GCF_015104395.2 Macrobrachium nipponense
TGCAGCTCCGGAGCGGGGGTACACTGCTCGGTCCCCCAAGGATCCCCGTGGGACTCTCCTCCTCCTCCTCCGCGCTGCCAGCCACCTCCCCGGAAGTGGGGGATCGTCCAAGTAGACTTCAGGAGACGATGGATTCTTCGGGTCCCCTAGACGGGGCCGGTCACCACCTTCGCCAGAGATCACGATCTGCAGGATGAGAACGAGTTGGCCTCCTTCAAGCGGCTCTCACTTGCCTCCCGAGGGACTTCCTGGACAGGGAGGCGTAGGGGCTCCAGATGCTCCCGTGTCGGGTGAATCCCTTTTTCCAGATCACCTGGTAGAGGAGGCCATCGAACGTTGGGTCTACAGGGCAAGACAAGGACCCGGAGGGGGGTTGGGTGGAACCCCTGCGGGTATTTCGGAACCTTCTACTGGAGGCTGGGGCCATCAAAGAACTCAGTCCTCCTCCAGGACCGCTGAAGCCCCCTCCTCTGCGTTTAGGGCCAGATCCGCTCCCTCTCGCAGGGGAAAGGTGGCTGCTTCCCCAGGAGGAAGTAGGGGGCGAGGCCTCCTACCCGACTTGATGCCTCGGGTTGGGGGGGGCCCTCTCCAATCATTAGCGGGACTGGGAGGATCTCGCGGCTGATCGCTGGACCGTCCAGGTCCTCGGGGACAGTTACCGAATCCCCTTCCGATACAGGAACCCTCCCCTGACAGAGGAACCAGACAGCAGGGCGTTCAGCCCCTGGATCCCCAGACACCGGGAGGCTCTTTGGCTAGAAGTCCTATCTTTGTTAGAGAAAGGAGCCCTCCAGTGAGTGACCACCCAGTCCCTGGGGTTCTTCAGCTGCCTATTCCTGGTGGTGAAGGCATCGGGGGGATGGAGACCAGTAATCGACCTATCCACCCTCTATATGTATGTACGTCCTCAAGACCGATTTCAAGATGGAGACCTCTCGCTCTGTTCTGGCAGCCCTGAGGGAAGGGGACTACATGCTGTCCCTCGACCTCAAGGACGCGTGCTTCCAGAGTCCAGTGCAACCCTCCAGCAGGAAGTACCCCCGAGTAAGGTGGGAGGGAGCCACGTACCAGTTCAGGACCCTCTGTTTCGGCCTGTCCACAGCACCGCAGGTTTTCACAAGGGTTTTCTCCCTTGCGTCCGCCTGGGCCCACAGGAACGGCATGCGCCTCCTGCGGTACCTAGACGATTGGCTACTCCTTTCCTCCTCAAAGGATCACTTAAGGGAGCAGAGGGACGAACTCCTGACCTTCTGCTCTCGTCTGGGTATCGTCCTGAACTGGGAGAAGTCAAACCTGGAACCCACCAACAGGATGGTGTACTTAGGTACGGACCTGGATACAGTAAGGGCCAGGGCGTTCCTGTCGGAGGATCGAATTTCCAACTTCAGAGATGTAGCGACCCCCTTCCTGACAAGCACACCCCGACCAGCTTGAGGAGTATGGCAGAGGCTGATAGGCCGCTTCGTCTCCCTGGAGAAGCTAGTGCCCCAGGGAAGGCTGAAGATGAAGCCCGTCCAGTGGAACTTGAAGGACGGATGGACCTCGGACAGAAAGAACCCATGGGAGTTGATAGAACCCTCTCAGTTGATGGCGGAGGCCTTTCGCTGGTGGTTGGACGATGCGAACCTCCAGCGGGGGGTTCCATTGGCGGACGTCCCTCCGGAGATGCTCCTTTTCACGGACACATCGAGGGCAGGCTAGGGATCCCACCTACAGACAGAGATGATTGGGGGGGAGTGGTCAAAACGGGAGTCGAAAACAGCCTGAGGAACGTAAGGGTGGCAGTCACGGGCGACAATGCCACCGTCGTTGCCTTAGTCAAAAAGCAGGGGGGTCTGAGATCGCGACCCCTGTGCGATCTGGCGGAGACCGTTCTGGAGTGGGCAGAGAATGCCGGGATCTCCCTGTCGGCGAGGTTCATCCCAGGTAAAAGGAATGTGATCGCCGATGGACTCAGCAGGGAAGGGCATGGTCCTAGGGACGGAATGGTACCTACACCCGACAGTAGCCGGCGAGCTGATCGGCAGGTGGGGCTCCCCCTCCATGGATTTGCTTTCAACGAACTTAAACTGCAAGCTCCTGGTGTTCTGCTCTCTGGTGTTCTGGGACGGACTAGACCTCTACGCCTTTCTCCCCTTTTGGGTCCTCAGGCAGGTCCTCAGTCGCCTCCGAACCTCCAAAGCAATGGTCATGACCCTCGTTGCCCCCAGGTGGCCCGACAGGGACTGGTTCCCGGACCTCCTGGAGATGTCCATTCAAGAACCTGGGAACTCCCACGAAGGCCGGACCTTCAAGACTGCCCACTTCGAGAGGTTCCATGAGGGCCTGGATGCCCTCTTGTCTTCACGGATGGAGGCTATCGAGCTCCTTCTGATTAAGAAGGGTTCTCGCGCAAGGTGGCCTCTTGAATGTTGGGATGCCTTAGGAAGTCGTCCGCAGCGGTTTACAAAGCGAAGTGGAAGCTCTTTGGGGCATGGTGCAAGGGGCAGAACCTGGATCCCCCTACGGGCCAAGATTCCCCACGTCACTGAGTTCCTTGTCCATCTGAGGAATGGAAAGGGGCTCTCCATCGCAGCCATCAAAGGAGTCAGGGTGGCCTTAAGCCAGGTCTTCTATCAGAGAGGTGTAGACCTGGGGAGTTTGAAGGACATCTCCCTACTCATTAGGGGATTCAAACAGACGTGCCCCCCCCCAAGGTCCCTATCGGTCCCTCGATGGGACGTGGCCAGAGTCCTGGACTCTCTGTAAAAGTCCCCCTTCGAGCCGCTCAAGGATTTTACAGACTGAGAGCTCACACTCAAGGCAGTCTTCCTCTTGGCTTTAGCATCCACCAAAAGGGTGGGGGAGCTTCATGGGCTCTCCTACCAGCTGTCCCATTCAAGGGGGTGGAGTGAACTAACCTTCAAATTCATGCCGTCCTTCATAGCCAAAACCCAGAACCGGTCAGTAGTAGACAAGCGGTTCATGGAGTTCTCCATTCCAGCCCTTCCAAAGTCTGGAGATCCCAAGGGACCTGCTCCTGTGCCTGGTCAGGGCAGTGAGAAAATATCTCGGCAGGACGGAATGTCTCCGCCCCGGCATTCGAAATCTTTTCGTCTTGACCGGGGCGGAGAAGAGGGCAGTGGCAAAGAACACCATCTCCTGGTTAAGAGAGACAATCAGGAGGGTCTATGAGGGAGCGGGGCTGGTACCCCCACAAGGAGCGAAGCCCCACGACATCAGGGGTATAGGCACCTCCTTGTCTTTCTCCAAGAATATGGCCGTCGCCCAGATCCTGCGGGCGGGGGTGTGGAAGCGTCAGTCCACCTTTACAGCCCATTGCCTCAAAGATTGTACGAGGAGGTCCCTTGACGCCTTTGAGATAGGGTCGGTCATGGCGGGCCAGCAGAGGGTCTAGCCTAGCCTTGGGGGTATACGTCGTATGTATGTGTGTGTATATGTGGTATTCCCATCCTCCGTAACCTACCCTGCCCCTCTCCCCCCCTTCCACACTGGGCCTTTGACGCAATCGTCAGAATTCCTCAATCTTCAGGTGAGTCTATGGGAGGAATATTCGACTTATAGACCTTTGCTTTCCACTCATGAGTTATTCCCTCCGTTGCCCACCAGTTGGGATTGCACCCGAATTGCAAGGGGACCCCTCCTACCTCCGCCCTAATTCGGCAGAGCGGGTTTCCCTCCTCCTTCCGGCCTGAAGGCGGGTGACCTCTTCCTGGTAGGGACTCTTCCTTCCCTAGATACTCCCGCCTCCTAAGGATTAAGTCTCCCATAAGTAGTTCTGGGTAAGTATATGGCGTCGGAACAAATCACAAATTTTCAGTAATTTGTATTTTTCCTAGCAATGCCTACCCCGAACTACAAAATTTTTACGCCCTCCCATCCATCCCCGCATATCTGAGGGCAGGAGCTCTAGGGTGTGGAAAGGACTGCAGGCCAGAGGTCGTGATCTTCGACCCTGGGGCATACCTGGCTGGGGGTGTCAGGAGGGAATAACCAGTTTTTTCTGGTCAGTACCGGATTGACATCCAGGATTCTCCTATAAGTAGTTCGAGGTAAGTATAGCTAGGAAAAACACAAATTACTTAAAATTTGTGATATTTGTAGTCATGAAACTTAAAAGATTATTAGAAAATGTGAAATTTTTTTTGCATATCATTGTGAATGAAGTATCATGTTGAATATAATATACAGGTTGCCAGCAATTTTAAGCACCTGCAGACTTAGCCTGAAAAATCTTCTGACCACTGATGTTTACTTTTGAAACAGTATTTGTTCACATAAATTACAGACTTGTTACTTTTACTTATGTCTATATGATGGTCAGAGTGGAAAGACTTAAGTGTTAGTATGCAATCCTTATGCCACTGTAATATAGTATATCAGAAGATAGGAAAGACCTCCTCCAACCAGGGAGTCCCATTTTACTCGTTAAAAGTTCTGTTGCTGTACTCTGGGTACTGTTAAATATGTGTAGCCTAAGAGAAACTGATTATACCAAGTTGTTAGGGCCAAGCATCACATTAGAAAGTTATCTCTGGTTGTGTGTGTCCATAAGTGAGAGAGAACAATTGGACCAAGGTAAACTTGATAGACGTTAAACTTTTAGATGTTGAGAGGTCAAAGGAATGGATTAAAAGTAGAAGGCAGAAATCAATGCAGCCAGGGACTGAAAGGATGCTGTAAAGAACTTTTAGTATCTGTAGTGCATCACGTAAGACTACTTTTGTGTATTTTTAATTCCTAACTTATTACTGGAAGTGCCCTCCTCCCAACCCATCCGGTTAGACATTTTGTTGCTTCGCAGACAGACAAAGAAAATGAGTGTTTTCAGCAAGTGAGGCAGGGCTCTCCCTCTCAGATTAGGTCTCATATATTTCCTGACTGCTGCTGTACATAATAACTTTTTATTGTCTCTCCATCTTGGCCAGCGCAAAAGGCATGCGTAAAAGTAATAGGTTTTGTTTACGAGGCAAAAAAGAATGAATATTTATGATAACGATGGGTGACTGGTTTATAGTCCAACCCCTGAGAAGCATTGGCATCAAGCATGAAGATTTTATTTCATGGGTAGCTCCAATAAATGGGAATAGCCTTGACATGTGACTTTCGATTAGAAAATGAAGGTAAGGTACAGCAGACGCTCGATATGCAGATTCCAGATTATAGAAGAACCCTAGTGATAAGTTTGATATATTTGAATCACTAAAATAGATGCTGTATGACATCCATAGCATCATCAAAATCAGTGTTTTCTCTTGTAAAATATTTTAAATTGTCCTTGATTAAGCCCTTATTTTAAAGGTTCTTTTTAAGAAGGTCCTGTATCAGATTAGGAACTGTATGCCGATAGTCATTTAATCTCATCCAGTCATTAGCATTTTAGGCAGATTTTTTTTTTATCCAGTCCAATTATTAACAAGGATTGGTATCAGGTAGGGTACTCCTCTTTAAATCAAGTACTGTACACATATTGTGAAATGAATAGTGCATAAACTTCTTACAATTGTGTTTAGTTTAAAAGTCTTGAGTTAGTATTAAAAAAGCAGACAACTTTTTTTGTAATTTGGATTTCAGTACTATACATTACTAAATCTTTCTTGTCTGTAAATGATGGTAATTGCATTTGTTAAGCAGTAAACACAAAACAGTGAACACCTTGCATATGTGTCTTTTAGAGGAAGGGCAAGAGTAGTAATTTGAACTTTTTTCTTCCATTAGTCTTTTTCTGAAGAACTTTGCAAGAGATCTGTCTCTTTAGACTGCATAACACATGCATGAGAAACTCTTGGAGTGTGCTAATTTTTAAATGAAAGGTGATGTCGCAATTTTTATTTACTGTTGAAAAATCATAGTTTGAAACTGCAAGCTTCAATTTAAAATGATAACCGTCAAGCTAGTGCTTATGGCCAGCCGTGTTGTGCGGCTCATCTCCAAAATGAAGGGAACTTATAAGGAACACTTCGCAGAGGAATTTAATTCTTTCTCCATTATTTATAGAATTTTTTGTCTCTAAAAGTAACCACTAGGTGGAATTTTCCAAATACAGGGGGTAAGACGAATTAGCAGTCCTAAATCTTTTAGCGCTGCACAAGGATAGAGCTTTATTGGTTTTAACAATATGGCCAGATATTGTCATAGAACTAGTGAATTTTGAATTTTTTTATCCCAATGTGGTGCTCACATTAGATTCTTTGTTATTTGGTGGAGATGTAATTTGTAAACTGAAGGGATTATCTCAATGGGGTAAATCAGGTTAAAACTTGGAGCACTGTAGCTTGAAAATTTAAATGTTATTTCATAGGCAGGGAGATAATTACTAGTTGAGTTTTGTAAGCGTCGATGATGTCTTGCAGTAAGAAATGAAAGCCAAAAATCTTTTCAAAGGGATGAGGGGTGAGCTAGATACAAGGTAAATACCACATGTGTACTAGTGAGGAAAACATTAATTACAAGCACTGAAAATACCATGACTGTTTAGATGAACTTAATATTCCGGGCGTAGTAAGTACCTGTGTCCATTTCAAGTCCTGTTAATAACAGTCCTGATTCAAGAAAAATTATACAAGTAGTTCAGTAGAGGATATTTTTCCAAGCATGTGATTATGATATAAAAACACTATCCGTTAAAAAGATGGTACTATTCTACTTTATGTATAATATTGATAATCAGTTGTTTAAAGTTTTTTTCAAGAAAACTTTGCTGTAGCCTGTTTGGATGTATCCTTGGTGAATGCCCTTTATGGTGTATCGAGCGCCCGCTGTATTAAAAGCAGGGAGGTCCTATGTAAATATGCCTTTTATTCTTTATTATATAATTAAAACTAATCTATGATTGGCAAAACAAACTAATGTTTAAATTTCTTTCTTAATAAATGCACATTGAATTTGGGACGTATGACATGCATGATATGTTTTGAGTACTTTATGGAAACATGCTGAACTTTCACCTGCTTTGAAAATAGAAGTTTAGAAACTCTTTGGTGTCACTGAGTCCAGTTTATAATGGCATATGGTCTTCACCTACCATTTTGAATTGTGACCTACGTTTTTGAGTGGTATTCAGTTAAGTTTCAATATTTTAATGCACTTCCGTACATTCTTAAGTTGAAATGGTAGGTCTACGTCCAGAACCAAAATTCATGACTTTTTGTACCATTAAATGTGCATAAAAAGGAACCACAGTGCAATTTTTTCAACGTGCTTCAATCCTAGGTTGCAGTCTATTCCAGTGGAATGTTTTTTTTATCGTTATTTTGGCCAAGTACGTAGTAGTAACACTGCTTCTTTTCTGTGAAATAGTTTCATTGTATGTACATCATTAGTCGCCCTTTTCTTGCTCTGCTCTGTCATTTACTTGGTTTTCAAGATCTCCATTATGTTCAGACAAAAAGAAAAAAAAACTACTAAGAACCCCATACGTATACTGTAATATGTGATAATACAGGATTCCATTTTTGCTCCTTGTAATTTTCAGGAAGCATTTAAGAGTAGGAACAGTAGATACTGTAATAAATTTTCTCTCCAAGTAACTGAAACCATGATACCAAACGATTAAATACTGGTTATAAAATTTGGTTTGTAGAATTGGTTACTTGTCTTTTAATGAAGCCTAGTTTTATAAATAGGAAAGAGTCTGGGTATCCTTCAAATATTATAATGGCCTTGGGATTCTTAAACCAAAATTTTATGAAAAGTGAATGATTAATTTGGAATTGTTTACCTTTGTATAGGTAAAGTGTTTGATGTCCTTATTTAAAGATCAGATATCTAAACAAAATCATTCTTTGATGACATGGGTTTGTAACCCCCTTACTACTTAATATCCATGTGTCTGGCTGAATAATTTTGTTTCTAGACTATAAGAATAATTTTTGAATAGCCTATGAGGTATTTGAAAATTAATTATGAAAGGGTCTGGATGTATAAATAGAACAGTAGAGCCATATATGAAAATTGATCTGCTGAATGTAAATTAAATATGGAAAATGTGTATCTTGTAGGAAAATTGTTTTACAGTATACTACATACTCAAATAATAGGTCAGATGTAGGGGTTATTTATAAAATACAGTGCGTCCTCGACTTGCAGCGGGAGATCCATTCCAGCACCACACTGTAAGTTGATTTCCCTTGTAAATCAGTTTTTCACCTTAAACAGTGCTTTAACAGCGCTCAGGGCACCGTAACTCGAGTTATGGCAGTGCAACATCAAGTTGCAGCACCATAAGGAATGTTAAATTGATGCCTATTCTTGCTGTTAGTACCATAGTGCCGTAACTTGATGCAACAACAAGTTACAGCATTGTAAAATACTGTTTACGGCACTGAAAATGCGTCATAAGATCAAATCGCCATAAGTCAGTAGCACTGTAAATCGAGGATGCACTGTACTAGGGAACTATCAAGCTAAAAAATCATGTTTGGCAGGCAATATGAGATGTATTAAGCCATAAAAGTTTTCTGACTTTTATCGCAATTCTAAGTGTGTTTTTTCTGAGATGCTGACTAGAATATTGTGATGATAGACAGGTGCCAAATCATTCAGCCTAATATGTAGTAGGCTACAGAACTAGATTGTAAAAGCTTAATGTAGGCAAGTATTTTGGAGGTAGTATTTGAGTTTTCATAGATTAGTTGATTGTCCTAGTTTTTCAAAAGTTAGGAAATTTTCATTCTAGAATATATTTTGCTCCAAACCTTTTAAAAGAAATTTATTGCTTTGTATATCAGGTACCTGACTGACAGGAAAGTGTGTGAAGCCTACAAAGGGAAACTTAAAGGAAACTTGATTTCTGCAGAGAAGTTATGGTTAAAACATAATATTGAAATGGGCAGTCCTTTGAAAATACTGTAACCATTATCTTGATATGAGAAATACAGCAACCAGAACCTTACAATGTTTCAAATGGAGTGAAGCAGATGTTTTGTTGTAGCTATAGCTTTTGACTTACTTTAGGGAGGGGGGTCATAGATGAATTTAAGTAGTAATCTCGTGGGAAGCCTTCCGAGTAATTTTTAGCTTACCATGAGGGCCATTTTCCGATTTGCCTCTGAAGTTTGTACTTTTAAAAGGAAGTAGCCAGAGATGCTAAATGGAAATGTGGAGTTGCTCATAATTTCAATATGGTTTCACAGATAGTTTTAGCCCAACTGTAGGCTATTTTTATAGTTTTATGTTTGATAATATTTTAAGTTATTTTAAGTCTGTTTGTTTATTTCCCAACTTCTCCTCTCCTGCCTCTAAGGAAATTGTTACACAATAGACAAGGCAATGAAAAATTTACATTTTTAAAAGGAAACTGTTTTTATTTTAATCAAAGAACACTACACTAATTGAAACTCATGAAAAAAGAACTTAAAGTGGAAATTTAATATTTATACTATTGTACTATAAGATACTGAACAAGAGGACAAGAGGTCTCTGATGTTATTATAAGGTTAGGTTTATTGAAGATAATGTTAATGGTGTTTTTGTAATTAAGGTTCTAACATCTTCCAAAAATAAAAACAGGTTGATCCTGAGGCTGTGACCCTAGACCCAGACATTGAAGATGAAGAAACCATATTTTATGATGAGTACGGCACTCCAGTGGCAGATGAGCCACCCCATTGGTTACCTGACGTAGCACTAAAAATTGACCTCCTCATTCTGGATACTGTGTATGCCATGGAGGAGAAAATCACCAATGCTTCCATGCAAAATAAGGTAAAGACTTTAAGGGCAGTTTTAAGGTGGGTCTTCAGATAGATATTCATTAGATCTGGATTATTTTTTAGTGAAGCTGTTCATCATTTTATATGTATATACGCACAAAGATTATCTTGGATCTTCTAAGAAGTGGCTTATATAAAAATTGTATTGAATTATACTTTTGTCAGTCCAAAAGCAAATATTAGTTAGTACTTCATACCTCAAGAAAATTGTTGTAAACTGGATCTTCTAAAAAGTGGCTTATATAAAAATTATACTTTTGTCAGTTCAAAAGAAAATATTGGTTACTTCATATTTCAAGAAAATTGTCTTAAACCTTATGGCTAAAAAAATTCAATACACTGTATTCTCAGAGTTGGCGTTTAGGTGATAATTCAGATAAGCCTATTGGCGAATTCCGAGCCTCATGCCTCCAGCCAGATGATGAAGATGACGACCGCATAAATCCAATACATCTTGGTCGTGAACGGCTTCTTGCACTTGAAGAGGGAATTGAAAGAAGATACTTGAAGCCTCCCTTGGGTAAGTTTGTCCATGGCTTTGGATTTATGTTAAGTACTGACACCACCTTACTGACAAATCTTTAGTGTTGCAAACATATGAGATTACAAATTAAGATTTTGTTCAGAGCACTCCCCTTTGCCACTTGTTAGTTCAAATTTTGTTTTGTGCAGCTGCGTGTATTGTGTATAGTGTATTGTGTTTTACACTGTACGTATTGATTTTATATCATACTGTACTTAGATAGGCATGAAGAGTACAGTAACCAACTTACAAATAAACAATTCAACTCGTATGTATGTAAGTAGGGCAATGTCTGTGGTGAAACCCAAAGTTTGACTTGAATTTTCAGGTGTTCTACCCAATCCAAAGAATGAGCCATCTTCTGAACCTAAAGAAATGCCAAAAGGACTACAGGTGTGGAGAGAAGCTGTAGCCAAATCAGAAACTGCAGCACAATTAGCAATGTGTACTTACATGTTGGAAACTGCTGTGGCGTGGGATAAAAGTATTATGAAGGCAGTAAGTAGTATGTATATTATTGCATGTTGTACATGGGGTCCATATTTTTCATTTTATCAAATGTCTTATTTCGCTTTTCTTAAGTGTCTTACCTCCCAGTATCCAGTGAATTGCGACTTTCAGTTAGCCTTGGCAACATGATACTGGTTGCTCTCAAGTACTCTCACAAGCAATCTGATCCCCATCTTCCACCAAGCTCATGTTATAGGGTTAATAACCTACAGTGGTACCTCGACATACGAAAGACTCAACTTACGAAAAACTCGAGATACGAAAGTAAATACGAAAAATTTTACGCCACTGCATACGAAAATTGCTCAAGTTACGAAAGTTTGTTGCTGTAAAGTCCCGAGATTCGCCCAGACCACCGAGAACAATTTTAAAACTAGCGCCCTGCCAACTGAGTAAACTCGCCACCATCCTTCCACTCTCCCATTGGTTCCTGATGCTAGTCACCCCATAAGATCCTGCTCTCCTATTGGTCAGCATCTACCCCTTGTGCTTTATGTATTCTATTGGTAAAAGGATGCTGTAAATTGAAAAACTTATTCATGCAATATATTTAATAAGAAAAAATTAGGTAAAGATAGAATAAAGAATAGAAATGAATGGTTATTATACTGTTTGGTAGTTTCAGTAGTTGAAGAGAGAGAATGAAAATTTATGGCTTACTGTGTAGTAGGAAAAGTGATTGCTTGGCGATCGTTCCGTACTCGTAAGTGCTGGATGAAACAGAAGTTTGGAAACTTTTTTTTTTTTTTTTATAGTTAATGGTTACTTAATAATTGTTTGAAATGAGTACATGCAATACATTTAATAAAAAAAATTGTGAATTAGATATCATAGAATATAAAATAAATCAGACTGCTATCATCGAAGCCAACAAATACGTATTTTTAGAATTATTCTTTTGTTTTAATATTACGTTACGTATATGTTTCATTATAGCTGTCAGTAATTCGGTATCTCCCTTAGGTAAAGATTGAATAAAGAATAGAAATGAATGGTTATTATAATGTTTAGTAGTTTCATTAGTTAAAGAGAGATACTAATGAAAATTTATGGTTTACTGTGTCCTAGGAAAAGTGATTGCTTGGCGTTCGTTCGATACTCGTAAGAGCTGAATGTAAATAAACGATTGGAAGGTTTTTTTTTGTTTGTTTGTGTATTATAGGTAATGATTAATTAATAATTATTTGAAATGAGTACATACTGATTATTTCTACATTTTATTGGCATATTCTAAGCTTTTAGCTTCTTAGGTTTAGATGTCAGAATCATAGACTAGGCTACAGTAGCAACTGCTAACATAGGCTAGGCTTATTGCTAAGGGACATATGCTAAAGTCCTAATATATGCAGTAAAAGTGGGGTTGAACATTACATGCAGTTGAATATTACTCAAGTATGTACAGTATTTTGCCTTTTTGGAGTCATATTTCTTCCGTCAGATCGGCGTCGTAACCCTAGAACATGTGTTGTAGGCCTGGAAATATAATTTACTGGGGTGTTTTTGTAGGGCTTGGAATGGATTAGGCATTTTACATGTAAAATGCGGTTCAAGATACGAAAAACTCATGATACGAAGGCTGCCTCAGAACGGATTAATTTCGTATCTCGAGGTACCACTGTATTTATCCTTTGAAAAAGATATGGTTGGAAGGCAGTACAACAAAAACTAGCAGGCTCTTGGCTTACATCTTCATATACTGTAAGAACTGTACAGCTAGTTGTCGACTTACGACGTATGTGAGTTGTGACTGATCGACTTTACGACCACCCACAACTAAGACTACTGGGAAGCTACTTGAGCTAGAAAGAATGGTTTCCAGCTGAACATACGACAGTTTTTCCCCAGTTCCCGCCTCTCCACACACAGCTCACTTTTCATGCTGCTAATAAATATTATCATACAACGGCTACAAGGATATAACTCCAGTAAACTTATGCCATCAAACACAACCGTAGATAAAATTGAGATAGAATAATTTTAATCAAAACTTCAGTTCTTGAAAGAACACATTTTACTGTTGTTTTCATGCCAATAAAAGATAAGTAGCGTAACTAACGGTAAAGCTTGTACTATGATGAAATCAAGTGAAAATACTGAACCGAATCACATAATATTTTTACACAATAAACATGCCCACAACCCAATCTGTTAACGAAAAAAATAATTTAGTTCATGAGACGTATTAAATTCATATTTCGATATAAAAACACATCATATGATGACAAATTACCCTGTCTCATATAATTAAAGTATCTAGATATTTTATACTAACTAGAAGCAAGGCAATTAGCTCCGAATTGAGTTGAATATGGCGAAATAAAATGTAAACACGGCGAACTAAACTCGTATTCACCGTCAGCTGATTTTGAAACCAAAACATTGACCACTTTGTTAGTATTTTTAATAATATGAGAATACATACAATATTATTGGATACTATATTGTCAAACTTTTTTAAAGATTCACGGAAAAATTGCATGTTCATTGTATTTTTAATTCATAAATATACGTAGCCGTCTGCAGCCTGACATCGAAATATAGAATGCATCCTTAAAAAATGAAGCTTTTAGGTAATTCCACATACAAATAGCCTAGTTTCTGACATAGCCTACTACTAGCTACGTTGTGACTGCTTTTTATCATTTTATTACTCATATATTTTAACTTAATCATTTTATAACTTTATATAGTATACATTTCTTTAAAATGGTGTACTGTAACACATATAGCCCACATTCCCGAGTTAGCCTACCCAATCATAAGTCTAAATATAATACTAAACTTTTCAGAATCTGCACTTTATTATCGGTGACTTTCATATTCAAAATTTCGTAGCTTCATAATTATCACTATTAGTTTCTGAGTTGGTTTTTATTGTAGAGGATAAAGAGATGAACAAAATGATGAATGAATTTTGGCAATAACTGCATTTGAATGTCGCTGTCACCGTCAAAGCATAAACAAAGCACAGCGGCGCCATCTATTAAGGAAAATGAACAGTAAACTATTCGCTAATGAAACATAGATTTTCTAGCATGGATAAAGATGTATGCTTGCACTTCTTGCCTCTATCATCATATAATCTCATGGGTGGCATATCGAATAGGTAAATACACAGTTACATAAAAGACATTATCAAAATGGTCTCTCAAGCACATACAGAGTAAGGAATTTGTGCTTGACAAATGTCTCATTGTTTTGATTAAAAGTTAAAAGGTTTGGCTTGGTTAAGCATTCTCAAGTGGAATATTTAAGAATATATATTTATTCTTCCAAGGTTAATATCAAAAACATATTTGACTTCGCATATTTACATTACTAACAACTATCTTCATACAAATAAAGGATATATGGCATAGTTTTTGCTGCCTTGAAGCTGTAAACAATATCTGACACGTCCCAGGTGGCGGCGGACGATCTACTGGCTGCTGATTTAAAATAAAGCCGAACCACAGGAGTTTCTGGACCATAGAATGCCGGTTTTAAGATATTCAGCTGTATTAATAAATTTCTAAATTATATCGTATATGTAGTATACAGTATACTGTAGGCTAGGTTACTGTATTCGTATATATACGATATATGTACCATGAAAACATCATCACCGTATATGTACCATGAAAATATCATCACCGTATATGCGAGGCTAACTTGTTAAATGTCATTCAATTTCTCTTTGTACTGAATTATCATAAGCCAATGTGCATTGAACCTAGAGAATTAGCTGAAATTAATAATTACTATGCCATATATGTATGAAGTAATGCTGTGTAGTGTAGGCTAGGCTACCCTATATATAATGATGGTACTGATTACCCTAGTGTAGGCTAGGCTAGTATAATATTCTTACGGTAAATTAACATAGGCCAACTTACTTCCAAATCGATTTACAACCGGTTGGTCGGAGCCAATTGCGGTCGTAAGTCGACAACTACCTGTACTCATATTTGGGTTAGGATGCTCTACTATTTTTGCTGCTGCTTCACTTTTTCATTATTTATTTTGTACCCCTAATTTACATATGTAAATTGCTTTTATACAAACAGTCGATAAATTAGAAAAGATATTTTAAGGAAAATTCCAATCTTCTGTGTTAGTTGTGCAATATTTTTTTTTAGTTCCCATTTTTAAGTACTCAGATGTTGAGAGAATGCTAACAAGTAACCAGAAATAAATCCACTAATTCCATTCACTTGGAAAGTAATGGATGAAAAAAGTAAACAATTTGTTCCCCCTTGCTGTTATCAATTCTCTTGAATCTATTTCCAGTATTGTCAGTTCTGTCATAGTGGAGACCATGAAGAGAAGTTGTTGCTTTGTGATGGCTGTGATAAGGGATATCACACACATTGTTTTAAACCTCCTATGAATACTATTCCTGATGGGGACTGGTAAGTAAAACTATTTGATTGAAATGTGTCTAGTTATGTCTTATTTTGCTATTTATTTAATGAACCAAGGTAAAAGGATTCTTGATTTCTGAGTTTTCCTCTAAATTAGGATTTGATTTACATGTTTTATAAGGAGGAGACTTGTTAACAGTAGACTTGTTAACAGTAGTAAATTTATACTGAAAGGATAATTGTTTTGTGCCTAGTATGAATTATTAGTGAAAATGATTATAGAACTACTGTACAGTACGTATAGTGAATGTACCCTTGGGGTAAAGATAAGTTACGTGGGATATTTTGATAATATAAAAGGATTTGATTGCTTGGGGTTTTTCCATTGGTATTTTATAGTACTACTGACCAAACATGAATTTAGTATCTGTGTAGCATATGTTCTCAATTTTGTCATCAATGGCATTGAGGTTTTATGAAACTAAGTTCCAATAATCTTTTCAGGTACTGTTATGAATGTGTTAATAAGTTTAGTGACAGTTCACAGCGACACTGCCTAGTTTGTGGTGGCACTGAGGGGCGAACGCTAGTCCACTGTTCTGTATGTCCCCGGGCTTACCACACAACATGTATCACTCCCAATCTCGCAAAGGTGAATTTATATCAACCCAATTTAGTTTTTTATATGAATATATGTTACATATAATTTTCAAATATTGCAGCATTATTTTTTATTTGAAAATAAGTTTATTTTCACAATTTTTAGAAAATATTGGCTTTTCAGGTACCCAGAAATAAGTGGGTATGTCCGGCATGCACTAGCAAAAGCCCGAGAGGTCGGAGAGGGAGGACAAAGAAAATTAGCGAAAGTAATGTAAACAGTAATTCAACCAATTCCACGACAGAAACTCCATCAGAAAATAGTGATGACCCTCCAAATAACTCAAATGCAACACCCAAGAAAGAAAGAACAACTAAAAAGGTAAGAGTTGAATTCGGCATCCAAATTCTTTGGAAAATTAAGTACATACGGGCTAGGAGGAGAAGATCCATGTAAGTTGGAAATAGATGTATGTGTAAAAAAGGTAACATTGGTAAGGTTTAAATCCAGTATGTGCTCATGCAAATTAAATTATTCTCATTCTTCCTGTATGGATACAGTCTGTGCCTGTTAGGGTGGAACAAAGAGTGGTAAATAGCTGCTAAAATCAGTGTACCTATGATAAGTGAAGAATGAGATCTACATACAATGGGAAGAGTTCCCAAGTCTCGCTTGTCTATTATCGTCTATTGTCCTTACTCCATGACTTCTTTATAAAAAACTTTGCGAGTATAGAAGTCATTTTTTGGCTTTTTTATATCACTTTTTTTCATTACTATTCACCTTCAAGTCACTCAAGTCAGTATTGTACATTTTATCTTTATGGGAATAGTATTCACTACTACTATTAGTAAGTTGCAGTACTTTGAGTTTACTTTTCCCAGGATGTTAATTGTGCTATTCTATTTTGTACTCAAGTTTCAATTTACCTGTATTTAATTGTTGTCATATTTTTTTGATAATCTTGAGTGCATTGTTCACAAATACTGTGCTTATTTGTCCTGGAGCACTTCAAGATTGCCAGGTGTTGGAAATAACCAATATACAGTGGACCCCATGTATTCGCATTCTTGAGATTCACAGATTCATGTAATTGCGGATTTCTCTGTGGACCATATCTACCCATTATTCGTGTGAAATTCACATGTTCACTGTTTGTGTCTATGAGAAAATCCACAGATTACTGTATTTTCATATCAATTTCATGATTAAATGCACTTTTTGTGATAAAACCATTTAAAAACCAGTTATAAGCATTTTTAATGGCTTTCTCTTGGGTTTGAACTAACAGAATAGGCAGTTTTTAGCGTTTTCGTAGGTGTTCTAAGTATTCGTAGATTCTATCTATTCATATTTTCGAAGGTGTTAAAAAAGTTACTGGAAAACCACAATGCCTCAAGAAATTTTTCCATACCAAATTTTTGCACAAAAAATCATATTGTATACTCTGGCTGACATTTGCCTGTACAGAAAGATCCTTGTGAGAATGCTAAGAGATTGAGCAGAAAGAAAGAAGTAAAATCTCTGTTGAATGGTAGTTTGCTGATATTTATGACAATTTATGCTGATATTTATGACAATTTAAACTGTAACCTTTTACATTGAAGGTAACCCACCTCACCCACCCCGCTTCATTGAATAAGGGCTGGAAGGTACAATGAGTATCATCAGTTGGGTGAGGATGGGCATTCCCTCTCCTCTATCTCCAGACAGGTACCATCCTTGTTTAGTCAGTACAAGACCTGTCTGTTGATTGTGCAGAAGGATACTCGATACAGGCAGTCCCCGGGTTACGAAAGGGGTTCCATTCTTGAGATGCGTCGTAAGCTGGAACATCGTAGAAAATCCTCAGAAAACCTTACTTTTAATGCTTTGGGTGCATTGAAAACTATGTAAACTGCATTATTATTACATTTTTCATGAAAAAACCTTCAAATATTGATTATTTTGCCTTTTTGGTGTCATATTTGATCTGCCAGATGAGCGATGTATGCGTCGTGACCCTGGAAATAATGTCTGATGAATATAATTGAGAAGTGCCTTAACCTCTGAACGTCGTAAGCCGAACCTGTCGTAACCCGGGGATTGCCTGTACATGAAAGGCTTTGGTTTGTAAAGTACCTGGGAAAAATACACATACGTACTTTAAAAATATGGCATTTATTCTGTTTCAACCTGACAGTGTCGCTACGCAAATTGATTAATCAACAGACATTACCAACAAAATGCAGTTATTGGTATTAGTTTTTGAAGTTGGAGATCAAATAGGGAATCAACTCTTTTAATGTAAATCATTTCATAGCACTGCAAAAGGTGAAGATATTCTTTACATTTTGAATAACTATCTTGCAGTTATCAGTGAAGTTGTGTGTTGGTATTTGTACCAATACTGTTCCCTCTGTTGTTGGTTCCATAAAGGTCTTACATGGTTTACCAAGAATGTAAATGAGGTTATTACAAGTCACTGATCACTACCACTACCACTACCTAAAGAGTCCATGATGGCAAAAACATTATGTAACGGATTACAGCTCTGATAACAAGATGCAAACACAGCTCTATATAATATAAAATCAAAATTGGTATTTTAACAGCATACTCTGGCCCAGCAAGAGTGATTTTAAGAACCTTTTGATATGGTAAGGAATTGACCAAGATCTGTATTCAGGTGGAGGAAATTTTCCTCCATTCCCGTGACCGGTGTGTCTCTTTGTTTTCAAGAATGGTGGTTTTCAAACACCGCTGAAGAGGGGTTCTGAAAAGTAAAGCTGATGCAGTTGTTACCTCATGTAGATCAATCAACCTTTTTAATGAGAAGCAAGTTCAGTTTGTTTAATAGTAAAAGCAATGCTGCTACACTCAACACTTCTATTATGGTGAAAGCAATCTTTCTCATTGTGCTGCTAAGCTGATGTGTTGGGAGAGGATTTATCACAAATGGTAAAATCACACAATGTTAGAACCATATCCTGTTTTATGGCATTCAAGTATCATTTGGAACTACCAGCTATTTTACAAACTGGAACATGGAGATGTCACTCCATTTTCTCCTTGTTCTACATAAATGTTTCCCATGAACATTTAGGATATTTTTTCATTGGACCAACTCCCACCTGCAGGTGATGAGTACTCAACCCTATGGTCCCTTTTTGCTTTGGCCAAGTACAAAACTGTTCTGAGTGCCAAGAACCAGTGGTTAGGTCCCCAGACTTGTCTCTCTTGCTGAGAGGGAATGCCACCAGAAGGATCAGCTTTCAATGTGATAATTACCACCTCTCATTATCCTTGGTTTGGTTGAGGGCTGGCTCCCACCTAATTGCTGAATTTGGCATCTAATGTTCACAGAGACAAAAACACAGTTGTCAATATAAACATTAATCGTGTGGATACTTTGTTCTCCTCATTAATCATATGGATGCTATTTTATCCTTCCTATCCCATGTTTATTCTGCTAGCCTCTTGGACATTACGTAAGGAATTATGCAGAGAAGAGGTGACGTTGCATCTAGGGTAAATGGAAGCATTCTTCTTGGAAAGATTAGGTTGGTTCACTGGTATATTTCGTGATGGAAACAGGCCTGTCATAATTATTAAGTTTGTATTGAAAAATGTGGTTTTGTCAATGAAATACAGATTTTTAAGTCTTGTATGTATGTAAATTTAAGGTTTGTGTCTATGCAAGAACATACCAATCAAAGGAGGGAAGTAACTTGTTCTGAAGATATGGATAAAGAAAAATTTTAAGATGTCTCCATTATTTTAAAGGAAGGGCATAAGTACGAGGAATGAGTTTAGTAGAAGGGGGGATTTAATTTGAAGGGAATTGTTAAAAAGAATAAGAAAATTGTAGAACGATTCAGTAAAATATAAGCCAAATGGTAGATTTTAAATGAAAAAGAAAATGATATGGAGTTGTATGCTTTTGTCTATTGTTGTAGGGGATCAGAGGCTGGACTTGCTGAACTCACACACTTTGGACATTTGGCAACACTGGTTGCAGCAGGGATCACTACACCTGGAAACATTTGTCAGAGCAAGTAGCACCCTTGTGTAATTAGTATCATACAAGAGGTACCTAAATTCACAACCTCTTTCCTGTTGTAGCCGATTTCATGATTCTGAGGGCCAAATACCCATCAGTTCAGGCCCTATCATGATATAGATCTTAGTCTCAAGTCTTAAGCCATTGAGGAATAACATTGACATTATAAACATAGATAGTAGGATTCATTGACTGTCTATGGAAGCACCACTTTTGAAGTGTAGATTAATTTCTTTTTGTCCAAACGATGTATTGTTTTTTTTTTTTGTCATTTTGAGGTACATGACTCAAAATACCTCTTGTACTTACTTTTAAAGGTCTTTTACCTGCCATGTCATTTATACTTAACAGTTTACTTACCATGTTACATTTAACCTGTTTTAGTAATGCAATCTTGGGAGCTACCGTTTTTCCCTTTATTTTAAAGTAAATAACTGCTGCATTCTACAAATGGTCCCTAGTCCCCAACCTTGTAGATTGAAAAGAATCTCCAAATTTTTTATAACCTCTGCTGTCATGAGATAAGAGGAGACATGTATGCCTGATATGCCATTTAGTAATAGATCCGAATCTTTCACTGCTCATAACACTAATTTTATCATGACTTCACCCATAGATGCCCATATTCAGGGTCTTAATATGTCCCTGAAAACTGCATTGTTTTTTCTTATAAGTAGATCAGTAAAGGCACAGTGCTTGTGCTACTTTATAGCCGCAGCTACCCACCAGTCACCTCACTTACTTTTCATGTGTGCAGTACTGTTACTTAACCATCAAGGCTGAAGCCTATGGATACTTGTAGCAAATATTGTCATTGTTAGAAGATTTTCTTATATCCAAAACCAACCTGACCAACATAGTTGCAGATAGCTGGTTTTTCCAAGTATGTTACTCCTGTTGACCTGAAACTGAAACGTCTTATCAAAATGTAAAGCTAAAACTTCATTCTAATGTGCTTTAATTCTGTAATACCCTTTAATGTTGTATGCAGAATTGGGAAATTTAGTTCCAGATACCTGCAGATGGCAGGAGCATTATGAAAGTAAAAATAAACCTGCATCTCAGCTGAACAGCCATAAATTATGCTGTGGTGTTTGGTTTCTACTGAAAATTCTACCATCTCAAGTTCTTTATAGATTTGTTCTTAAAATTTGACTAAACTCTTGGGTTTGGAACTTGAAATAGGTTTTGATAACAAATGCTCTTAAGTACAAACCCATTAATCATTGATTGCCTTACTTCCATGAAAATGAACCCCAGTTACAACAACTCTTACCATTCAAGATTGAGAGAACCCCTCTGTGCTTGCCCAGACCTACACACGATACCAGGTTTACTCATTCTTCTAGTGTCCAGAAAATTCAGGGAGAGAGAGGGGGCTACATGCATATGGTGTGATTAATGGGTTTGTATTGAGAATTGTTTGTTCCTAAGGGAATACTACCATTAGGTACTTTCTCTTATGGAGCATCCTTCAGCGAGCTAGAACAGCTTTTGAATCATGGTGACAAGGTCATTAACCAGAGGAGGTGAGGAAGGGGAGAAGGATGAGCGACACCTTAATTGCCTCACACTCTCCACTTTATTTTTCTCCGTCCATCAACAAGAGAGGATGCTTTTGCATTCTCTTCTTTGTGTGCTCATTGAATTATGGGTGAATAGCTTGCTACCATTATCCTTTTAACCTTGTTCCTTGCCTTGTGCATTGTTTGTGTACGTTTTTCCTTGTTTGCTGTGTCTATCAGGCTTGTTTTTCACAGTTACGGAAAATAAGCAAGATCAATGCTGGTATGGGGGTTGTGGGTAACCATAAAGTCATCTCGTGTCTCCCTTATGTGTAGACCCATATACATACTGAACAACTTTTAGAGGAAGAGAATGTAAATCTTCTATTCAGTGTGCAAGATGACTAAGAAGTCAGACAAGTTGGGAAAAAGAAGAAGTATTCGTATTGTTCATCCCCCTTGTCATTGTTGATCTTCCAGTTCATTGTCTTCCTTCCCCGTGTCCTCAGACTTCCTTTCTCTTTGTAGGAAGAAGGGAAGCCCACGGCCATTTGGGAGAAGTCCAGTACTATCTGAAAAGGACCCATTTCTTGAGATGAAGTACATAGGAGACTTCATTAACAGAAGCAGATACAAGAATTTGGTATCTAGGAACACCCTTGCCTTTTGGCCTCCCTTCCTGCTTGGTGTTTCAGGTAATGAGGGCAGGTGTCTGGTGTAGCCAGAATAAATTTGTGGTGTAGCCAGACTAAATTTGCTTCATTCTAAAGGTGCGTCCACACGGTCTGCTTTGTGAGCAGAGTAAAAACATTGGTATACAACTTCATCTGGTACCACTGTTCGTTGCCAGATCTACGTCCATCGTTACAACGCTTATGACTTCATCCTGCTACGCCTATGATATGGTAACAATGTTTGTCCGTCAGACATTGTTCGACTGTGTGGACGCACCTTAATAGAGGGGGAAAGAGATAGATAGGCAAGCAGATATGCAGTAAGTACTTACTTTATCGTAACACAGTGCATACACATACATACACTCTTGCACTTATGCAGACTGCAAAATATATGTGTAACACTAAATTGTTACCTTAAGTACAATACTGTTCTACGTTAAAGAAAGGTCAACAAAAATACTGCATCAGGGAGAGATATTGCTTAGAGTTTTGCTTAAAAACAATTTTGACTGGCTAGAAGGAAACTGAATTGATGATGCGTAGTAGAGGTAAAGTAGGTCGCGTAGCTTCCTTCTACTCCCCTATTGGCTGACGCTTGTTGCCACCAATTCCTTGTGTTATTTTTAACCGGACTCTCACTAATGCCAGAAAATTTATCCTTACAATTAGACCGAAGGTTTGTTAGTTATGAAAAATACAAATTGATTTAAAATTTGCCATTTTGACTACTATTACCACACTAAGAGTTTAGATGAGTGCAGTTAAGACAATAGGAATTTAGATTACACTGTTGACTTGCATATAATATCACAAGAGATTCATTTAGCCAGCATTAATTAGCTTTTATCTTCAGTTTAATTCTCAGGGTTTCAGTTTAATTCTCAGGGTTTCAAATTTTCCAAGTAGTGGTAGAGGCAGATGACCCCCTTCAGCTATATACATTGATTTCAGGAAGACTTCCAAGCTACAGTACATATTTTCAGTCTTACATTATTAGCAGACAGACTTTTTAAGAGCCAAATCACATGCCAAGGTGTAAGTCAGAGATGTACAATTGATGATTTTTTTTTATATTGATACCAGGATTGATTTATCAGTAACTCATGTATAGGATAGTGATTTATTTTGTACTATTCCATATACAATAGCAACACAAATATTTATCCAATCAATTCTTGTATAGCTGATGGACTTTGTGTACAGATTTGTAGACAAGAAGAATTTAGTTTGTAGAAGAACAGTATTATGTAGGACTCTGCAAATTTTCTCGTTTAAATGCAAAATTTTTGAAACATGAAATTTTTGAAACATGACTGGACTGATTCATTGGTCTTTTATTTCACAGAAAGATCAGAAGGACTTGATCACATGCAAGAATATAGTCTCTGAACTTGAGGTTCACGAAGATGCATGGCCTTTTCTGCTACCTGTCAACACTCGTCAGTTCCCTACATACAAGAAAATTATAAAAAAACCAATGGATCTCTCTGTCATCAAGAAGAAGCTTGAAGACAATGTGTAAGTAAAAACTTTATATAAAAATTATAGAAATTGCACATTGCTGTACTTGACTACTAATGTATTCTGGCCATGCACAACAAAAGTTAGTTTTCCTTTGTAAATTACTAGGTGAAGTACTATTTGTTTGGATAGTGATCAGGATAAGGCAGTGACAAAGTACATATATCACCAGCTTCTCTACAAAAACAACTCATCAGTGCAGCAATAAAAGTAACTGCATTGAATGTCTTTCTCTTGGAAGCCCTTCTTTTATACTTCAGATGTCAGAGAAATATTCTCACATGAACAACTGAATCGCTTCAAAAAAATTGAATATACAAATCAAATCATATTTACAGATTTTTCAAGCTGTATTTTCCAGGTTAATTTCATGTCTTGTAAATTTACAAACTATTGCTTAAGGTAGTCATTGTTTTCAACATATTTTGGTGCCGTACTCCCAGTAAGAGCACTAAAAGATGTTTGTCACATAAACCAAATTGTTTTATACCATAAATAGCTTTTTGTGCTTTGTGCAACAGTCAATTTATTTAACAAATTATAGTCTCTATCGTGACTTTATTCAATGAGGTAGAATATTTCCTTCTCTGAGGTGTCAGTTCCTCTTGCCTATCTCATGAATGAAGGGAGAGAGGCATTAGCTGTTAGCAATCAATGCCAAAATCAGTGATTTCATGTACTCCTGGAACTAAAGTCTGAAGGCTTCGTCTACATCATCACGATAAGAGAGGACATACTGGATTCAACTGCAAGGGTGCCTATACTATAATGAATTCTTCAGGGTCAGGCTCCTATCCCGTGGACTGCCTTAGTGGTTCGTAGGGGGGTTTTGTCAGACTACTCAGTACCTTGGTCAGATCCCAATCTGGGGCTTTTAGCTCCTTTGGTGGGCATGACTGTTCAAAGCTCCTCATCAGCATGGCCAACTCCCATGAAGACGATATGTCCTCTCCTTTCATTCGTAAGACTGAGGCTAGAGCAGCCCTGTACCCCTTCACTGCAGATACAGACATATGTTTTTCTGTTCTGAGATATATCAGAAAGTCTGCTAACTGCTGAATAGTGGTACCGAGTGGAGACATGTTCCCTCTACGACACCAATCACAGTATGCTGACCACTTTCCTTGGTATACTGTCGCAGATGATTTTCTGATATTACCTGCCATCTGAGTTGCTGCTTTCTGCGAAAACCCTCGCTCTCGGAGGAGATACTTGACAGTCTCCACCCGTGAAGCGATAGGGACTTCACCGACTGGTGGTACCTCTCCACGTGAGGCTGACACAGAAGGTTGCTCCATGGAGGTAACTCTCTTGGCACATCTACTAGGAGTTCCAGTAGGTCTGGAAACCACTCTGCTTTCGGCCATAACGGGGCTACCAGGGTCATCTTGAGGTTCTGAGACCGCATTACCCTGTTCAGAACCTGACGGATTAGACAAAATGGAGGAAATGCGTACACGTCCCGATTGTCCCAGGGGTGTTGTAGCGCATCTTCTGCTACTGCCTCTGCGTCCGGGACTACTGAACAATACACTTCCAACTTTTTGTTGTACCTGGTTGCGAATAGGTCTATGATCGGTCCTTCCCACAACATGAGCATCCTGTCCACTACCTGTTGGTGTATGGGGCCACACTCCGTTCCCAGAATCTTGATCCCTGCGGCTCAACTTGTCGGCCACTATGTTTCTTTTTCCCGGAATATACCTGGCCTTGATGTCTACCAGGTTCTCTATAGCCCACTGGTGAAGTTGAACTGTCATCACATGTAACTGCCGAGAAACTAGGCCTCCTTGCTTGTTTATATAAGCTACTACTGTGGTGTTGTCTGACATCAATACCACTGAGTGTCCCTTTACTCTCTCCCTGAATTCTTGTAGAGCCAGGAAAGCTGCTTTCTTTCAACTCCAGCACGTTTATATGGAGTTCTCTGTCCTTGCAACTCCATTTTGCTGACACCATCAACTCCTCCATATGGGCTCCCCAGCCTTCTAGTGACGCATCCGATGAACAGCAAGAGGTCTGGGGAGGATTGTTGAAGGGGGACACCCACTGTCAGATTGTCGTCGTCCACCACCACAGCAAGTCTTTCCTCACTTCTGCCGACAAGGGGAATTGCTCGTACGGGTGATCTACTGTTGGTGACCAAAACTCCTTCATCCTCCATTGTAGGGACCGAAGGTGTAGCCTTCCTTGTGGTACTAGCTTCTCCAGGGAGGTTAGGATTCCCAGCACCACCTGCCACTGTCTTGCTGGCTGTGTCCTGCTTTCCCAGAAAGGCATTCACCACTTGTTTGCATTTCTCTACTCTTTGGTCTGTCGGGAATACTTTGGCTTGTGTTGTGTCTATCACCATTCCCAGATATTCCAAACGTTGACTTGGATCCAGCTGCGACTTCTGCTGATTCACCACAATACCTAGGCTGTGACAAAGCTGCAGGAGGGCCGCCCTGTCCCTGAGTAATTTCTCCCTGGACTTTGCTATCACCAGCCAATCGTCCAGATATCTTATTAGCCTGATCCCCTGAGCATGCGCCCACGCCGACACGAGGGTGAACACTCTTGTAAAAACTTGAGGAGACGTTGTCAATCCGAAGCACAGGACCTTGAATTCGAAAGCTTTCCCTGCAAGACTGAAGCGGAGAAATTTCCTTGAAGACTGATGGACTGGTATCTGAAAGTATGCGTCCTTTAGATCGACTGTCAGCATAAAGTCTCCGATTCTGACTGCTTGTAGAACCGTTTTCGGAGTTTCCATCTTGAAACTGGTTTTCCTTATAAACAGATTCAGCGTTGACAGGTCTATTACAGGCGGCCCGCGGTTAACGGCGCAATCACTCAACGGCGAATCGGTTTTACGGCGGTCGTCAAAAATATTCATTAAAAAAATAAGGCATTTTAAAGGTATCTTTACGGCACAAATTTCAGTTAACAGCGCCGCTAGCGCCGTTGTCTAACGAGTTCATACATATGTAGAAATGCCGTTCAGACCATAAAAGTTATGCAAATTATATTAACAAATTTTATGGACAGTTATTACGTAGGTATTAGGGTAGAATAGATGCCTCTGACGCTGTTCTATGCCGAAAATATCGAGAATTTAGCTATGGATGTGTCGATTCATAAATGTTCATGCTTTTGTTTAAAATGTGTATGAAAATGTATAACGTGAAAGGCATTTTTATTTCTGTACAGAAAATATGATACAAAGCAGCTTTTGAAAACTGCCCTTCACGTTATCAAATACGATGTTTTTCATGTTCTTTCTTGTAAGCCGCCGCCTGCCGCTCTTCCGAAAATATCGATTTAAAAAAAAAAAAAAAAAAAAGTGCAAATTAGCGATCGATGTGTTCGATTTTATAAATGTTTATGCTTTTATGTTTAAAATGTGTATGAAAATGTACTACGAATTTGGGTATTTTTATTTCTGTGCAGAAATATGATAAAAAGGCAGCTTTTGAAACTCCCCTTCAAGTTATCGACTACGATGTGTCGATTCATAAATGTTCATGCTTTTGTTTAAAATAAAATTGTGTATGAAAATGTATTACGTGAAAAGGCATTTTTATTTCTGTACAGAAATATGATACAATGGCAGCTTTTTTGAATTGCCCTTCACGTTATCAATACGATGTTTTTTTCATGTTTCTTTATTCTTTTGTAAAGCCGCCGCCCTGCCGCTCTACCGAAAATAGCGATTTAAAAAAAGTGCAAATTAGCGATCGATGTGTCGATTTGATAAATGTTTATGCTTTTATGTTTAAAATGTGTATGAAAATGTACTACGAATAGGGTATTTTTATTTCTGTGCAGAAATATGATAAAAAGAAACTCCCCTTCAAGTTATCGACTACGATGTTTTTTCAAGTTCGTTCTTGTATGCCGCTGTCTGCCGCTCTTCCGAAAATATTGAGTTAAAAAAAAAAAAAAAAGTGCAAATTTAGCGATCGATGTGTCGATTTTTCAAATGTTTATGCTTTTATGTTTAAAATGTGTAGAAAATGTGTATGAAAATATATTGCGTAAAGGTATTTTCATTTTTGTACAGAAAATAAGATACAAATTAAGGCAGCCTTTGTAACTATGTAACTACGCTCCACGTTGTAAGGGGATGGTTTTTCATGTTCGTTCTTGTCCGCCAGTTCCGAAAAATGCATTGTGTTATTTTATTAATTATGCATCTTTTCCATAAATCCTTTAAAAAGTTATACATTATTTCACTGTATCCAAGAATATTGTATGTATTCTCATATTATTGTATTTTAAAATACTACGGCAAACTTAAGCCCGTATTCCGCGGAGCGGCCAATGTTGTGGTTTGAAATCAGCTGATGAATAAGTGTGGTTTCACCACATAACGCAATTCTGAGCGAATGCTCTTGCTTCTAGTTAGCATAAACGAATATCTATATACTTGACTTATATGAGACAAAGTTATTTTTCCATATACAGCGTGTTTTTAGGTGGAAATATTAATTGAATATGTCTCGTTGTGATGTGAACTACTATTTTTTTTTCGTTAACAGATTACGTTGGCGGCATGTTTATTGCGTAAAAAATTACGTGATTCCGTTCGCAATACGTAATCCTTTATATCATCGTAATACGAACTTTACGTTATTTATCTTATATCGGCGTGAAACCAACAGTAAAATGTGTTCTTTCATGCACAGTAGTTTTGATTAAAATGATTTTATCCCAATTTCATCTACAGTTGTGTGTGATGGCAGACGTTTACTGCAGTTTTATCCTAGTTGCCGATGTACGATAATAGTCATTAGCAGCTTGAACAGTTTTCTCAGCTTCAGTTATAACTAGGTTTAAATTTAACGGTATATTTCCCGATTGATCTTTAATCTATATTGATCTCTGATCTATAGCGAATAAAGTTATTACATTAAGATATCTCAGTTCTATTCTATACATAACGCCATTTATAACAAATACGGTAATGTTGCACTGTAGTACGATGATCGAAATACAAGCCAAACAGATGTTATCCAGTTCGGTTGTACTTAGAAAAAAAAAAAAAAATGTAGTTTCTCGTTCGTTGTTCATGGCTGTACACGTTCACAAAATTGCAAACGAGTTAATAACGTTAACACCATACTTTCATCATTCTCTTTTGCTGTTATTGAACTTATGTAACTCGAAGATAGATAAAGTTAGACCTTCGTAAATTGATCTCTCATAAAATCGAACTATCGTAAGACTAATGATCGTAACCTGAACACTACAGCTACCTGTACACTGTATAAACTTTATTATATCTTTACATACTTTAGACACCCACATGTACTGTACAGTAAATTCTATAGTACTATACTGCATAAATATAATTTTACTTATTGCGCCGTTGTGGGATTACAGCGTCTTTGACTGGTCTAGAGCAGGGATGTCCAACCTGCGGCCCACGGGCCACACTGTGGCCCACTCAGTGTTTGGATGCGGCCCACTATGATATCTCATTAAAAAAAAAAAAAGTTTTTAGCAAATTTATCATGTAGTGAGCTAGAGAGTCTTCATGTAATTTAATTAAAATACTTTATATTTAATAAACAAAATAATAAAAAAAATTAAAAGACAATATGATTAAGATGAAATTTACAACTGAGCATGCATATTAAGTTATAATATTGTCAGTTAGCTTGAGCTGCGAACTTAGATTATTTAAAATCTATATTTAGATTATTTGCACTTCATTTACATTTTTAAAATTGTCATTTAGATTATAGATTATTTTTTAGAATTTCTTAGATTATTTCTTACTATATTGACATAACATTAAATCATGATTGCCTCGTAGCCTACATAGAGACACACAATTCTTCATAAGTATCATGACAACACATGTGTGTTATGAACGTAAAAATTAGGTTTTCTGATTTTAAAAAGATTGAAAATGATGATTGTTAAAATTATTTAATGATCCATTTTCATTTCAAATATGATAAAGTACCAGTTGAGTACCAACTTGCACTGATTGAGCTGCAAAGTCGGGAAGGTTTAAAAACTTTCCATAGAGAGCACACACTTCCTTTATTTTATAAGAAATTGCATTCCCTCAATGAATTCAATCAAATTATAAATTTATCCAGAAAATTATTATGTATGTGGGGAAGTACATACTCTTGCGAGCAGTTTTTTTCCAGCATGAAAAACTTTAAAACTGCAGAAAGAAATAGGTTGACTGACAGACATTTAGTAAACATTCTTAGAATTAAGAATACATCCTTCGATGCAAATATTGAAAACATTATGGCTGGAAGACAAAGTCAAAAGGTCTCATTGAATTAACTATTGGTTTAATTAAATTTAATGGGTTCTTTATATGTATAGGCTGCATATAAACATTACAATATTTACAATGTTGTAATAAAGTGTATTCACATGGTTTTGTTTTAAATTGTCATTTTTCATTAAATTCTGGAAGACAAAATCAAAAGTCATTGAATTAATATTAATTAAATTTAATGTTTTTTTTCTATATAGCTACATATAAACTTACAATAATTACAATGTTGTAATAAAGTGTATTACATGGTTTTCTGTTTTATAATGTCATTTTTTTCATTAAAATTCTGGAAGACAAATCAAAAGTTTCATTGAATTAATATTGGTTAATTAAATTAATGGGTTTTTTTTCTATGTATAGCTACATATAAATAACATTACAAATATTTACCAATGTTAATAAAGTGTGATTTCACCATGGCTTTTGTTTTTATTACTGTAATTTTTTCATTAAAATGTAATTCAGATATTCTGGGGTTTTGCCGCCGGCCCCGTTAAATATTTAAAGTTTTGCAATGGCGGGCCCATAAATTAAAAGGTTGGACATCCCTGGTCTAGAGTTTCGAAAGAAGGTGTGCGACGGCCGTAGGCTTTAAAATCGCTCAGCGTCGAAAATCGCTTGGCGTCGGTGGGCAGGAACGGAACCCCTGCCGCTAACCGAGGGCCGCCTGTACTGTCCTCCACTCCCCGTTGGCTTTGGGTACCAGGAAAATCCTGCTGTAGAAGCCTTTTGTCGGACTGCATACTTGTTGCACAGCTCCTTTTTCCATCATCTTCTTCACTTCGTCCTGCAGAATAGTGGCCTTCTGAGATTTGTGGGCATAAGTGACGTGGGGTAATGGTTGATCTGTCAGGGGCGGGGTTACCTCGAACGGAATCAAATACCCGATCCTGAGAACATCCACCACCCACTGCTCTGCCCCTAGTTCCTGCCACACCTTCCAGTGATTTGCCAGGCAACCCCCCACTGGTGTGGCCGAGTGATGGGAGGCGCCCATCCTATCTTCTTGAGCCTCTCCCTCTTCCCCTATTGCCCCTTCCTCTGTTGTTTCTATTGTGAAAGGGCCGATGAGTTATCCTCTTTGGGGAAGAGGGTCTTGTGACTCTATTAGGGATGCTATGTCTCACTGTCTTCTTTCGAGACATCTGCTGTTGTTCTTCCCTCCAAAGGAGTAGTTTGACTGTTAGACGTTTTCCTACTGCCTGTTGCACCAACCTATCGTTAGTGTCCATCCTTCTTCTATCTATCGCCTCTTCCAGTATGACCTCTGGCAACAGTAGTTGCGATTCCAAGATATCCCCATTCCTCATTGCTAACAGGGAATCCAAATCCACATTGCGGCTTAGTCTAGCCAATGCTGCATCTCTCCTCATTAGCAGGATATTTGCCCAAACATTGGCACTTACGTTTGTCAGGTACGCAATCGCCTTGGACCCTGACTATAGTAATCTAATGAACAATGGTTCATCCACTACTTTCCTTGTTGCTTCCGAGGATGCAATTTTCGCCACTGCTGTTGACCAAAGGTCTAACCAGGACGCAGCCTGAAAGACAGAAGAAGCTGTTGCTTCTAACGTAGCAGCCTCTTGGTACGTCATCGAAGGGCACTCCATTTTAACCTGATCCAAGGTTAATCCAGGCCTTAACCTTACAACATTATGTTCATTTGTCTAGACAGCAAAGGGACCTTCGGTGTCGTATATATTTCCTTTGCTTTATCATTGGAGGGGGAATAAATTTAAATGATCTATTAGATCTTAAGGAATTATCCCTCCCTGCAATCTTTGCGTTTACGTGTTGCAAGACCGATTCCGCATGACTCGAACAAGGCAATTCATACGACACCTTGGTATCCCTCTTTAGTCCAAACGCCATGTCAATTCCAGGAGGAAGCATACTGGCCGGTGTTTCTGTCTTCTCCGAAAGGCTATTGAATTGACGAATCAAATCAATAACCTCTGCATACGAGGCCAGAAACTCTTGGTTTTTCTCCTTCCTCCGGCTCTAGTGTACCACTCTCCGTCACGAGGGATGTTGTCTCGCCTCTATCTTCTGACAGACGGCCCGGAATTCCACGGCCGCCTGCCTCCTACGGCCGCGGTCTCTTTGATCTTTGCTGGCCGCTGTTGGCTCGATCCCAGATAGTCAGCAGGGGAACGAGAACGTCTCACTCTTTCTCTGCTCACGGATCTAGAGCGAGAATCTCGTCTAGATCTCCAAGATGAAGGCTCCCTTAAGACAGAGGTAAGTTCGTCTCTATTAGCATTGGCATCGTTTTCGAGCGTCGGCGAGCCCGGCCTCGCCTTCTATCCAGACGGACACTGCCTTCCACGGAACGTATCCGCCGAGGTTGCCAACTCTCTATTTTTCGTACTTTTAATAGGAGCCTTATCGTCCTTCGTACGTATTTTGAACGGCCTTACGGGCGAAAACTGGGACCTGCATTCCATCCTCTGCTGCACCTTTCGCCGCCAACGTCGATTTTACCAGAGGTATCGCAGTTTTTTTTGCGATCCGAACTGGCAACTCCGCCTCGGCCACTAGCTCGCCGCCGTCACCTCTCTCGCTTGTTCGGACTCTTGCGAACGGCTTCGTCTGCCAACCTTGTGCTTAATAGCCACTGATTTTTCCGACCTTCTTGCTGACTTGGAAATGACAGTCTTGGTCCGAAGAAGAGGAAGAATTGATTCTTCTCCTCTTGGCCCGAGGATCCGCCAGGAACTCCCGAATCCTCCTCCAACGCTGACTGGCGCTCGCCGTGACGTTATCGGACTTTAGCGATGACGCCGAACTAGAGGAAGAAGACGAAGAAGGCGAATCACACTTTTTCTTTTTGTCTCTATTCATTCTCTCCTCTATATCCTGTAATTTCTGCATTACAGTTTGCATTGACGGGTCAGAAGGCGTATTAGCGTCTGGGTGCAGCGAAAAAAGGCCGAGAATCGGTCTGTGACGTCATCACGTCTGCCATCTCAGAGTGTGACGTATGTTGTGACGTCATCCCTCTTGTAGGGAGAGACTGAGAGGTTTCTGCTGGCAACCGCACGTTTGCTGCCAAACTACCTCCCACGTTCTGCATCGCTGTAAATACTGAGTGGGATGGTGAAGCCGCGGCATTAATTCCCATAAATTGCAAGCCCGATGAGGAAACATTCAGCGCTGCCGGACCCTGCTGGAACCGTGACGTCATATAATGCGCAAGCAGACCATCCAAGGTGGTACGCCTGGTAGGCCTAGCGCTGACCACGTACCATCTAACCTATGCGCTTGAGTAGCAGGAGCCTGGAACAAAGATGGCGGATCTCCCCCTCTACTTGCTGGGAACAAAGGAGAGTGCAAATTATTCATAAAATTACCCAAGGCCCCTCCTGACGTTTCCGATACAGAACCGCTAGGAGAAACCGAAGGGGTATGAGACAATTCAAAAGCAGGTGGAGAAACATATGGAGCAGCCTGGTTCATTAACGATACAAAAGAAGCCGGTAAGGTTTGGTCATCCAAAGATGGCGTCACCCCCTTCCTTTTGTATTGGCTTTTCCCATAGAACTTCTTCCACTGTTCCACCGACCAACCGCGACAAACAGAACACGGATTAGTAACCGTACATACGTTTTCCCTGCACCTACTACACGTTGGATGAGGATCCGTCGACACCGAAGTTAGGAACCTAGAACATGGAAAGCCACTGACTCCTGGGCATTTCCTTTGTCTCCTCTTCGAAGCGGTAGACGATCCCGATGTTGAGGCAAAATTCTCCATCATACCACGTATACACTCTTACCACACACTGATCACACTTGGAGAAAGAAAAGGAATGAAAAATAAAAAATGAAATGGATAAAGAACGGGCAAACTGAAAAACCGGCTTTAAATGAGATAGACAGTAACACGTCTTATCTTAAAGGCGGTAGGAAAATAACTGATGGGTCACAGGTAGCCGTGGGCATTCTGGGTATACATGCCCCGTGACCTGGTATAGATGCCATTAGTCCCTGGATCTCACAAGTGTAATTTTAATTCTACCGGTTTCCAGCTTGGCGCTAGTAAATCCTAATGTTAAGACCTCAGGTTTGTTAGTTATGAAAAATACAAATTAGTTACAAATTTGGTATATTAAAACTATGTTTCGTTAAAGATCTTGGCTTCTCATAGGTAGCCCATTAGGTTATGTACATCTACATTGTCATATAAAATTTCTGAAATATCCTTACCATTTCAATGGTATATCTTCCTCCTGAGATCATCACTTTTGGAGAAGTGAACCAGAAAGTCCTCAGCAGACAGAAGACTAATATAGTGAGGACAGTGGGGCACTGGATCCTTCTTACTGTTCAACCACTCATCATAAACATTGAATGGCTGAAAGTACCTAAGTGAATTGCTTTAATAGCCAAGTTTTAATAAATCAACCGGCTCAGAATTTAAATTCTTCTTGCCAAATGAGAAATGTGAAATTGATGTAGTAATCCTTTCATTTTGGCAAAATTTTATAATGAACACTATAGCTTCTTGTTTATGTCATTCAGTTTAAAACTTCTAAGTGGATGTGATGAGTTAATGTTTAGACTATAAAAGCAAACATACTGTGGGAGTAAGTGAGAGATGGAGGTCGGTAATTCCTACTTTCAGTGTCTCCTCTTCTTCAAACTTAGGCTTTTAAAGGCAGTGGTTTGTTTGTTATGAACCTGTAAACACAGAGGTATACAGCACAATACTTGTTAAATAGCAATTATTTCCTTAGAAATACTACTACTGTATACTAATGTGTTTTTTCTTTTTTTCATTCATAATTCCTAATAAGTTCACTCATTTTTATTATTTTCAGATATAAAACAAAGGATGAATATTGTGATGATCTCCGATTGATGTTTAATAACTGTGAAACTTTTAATGAGGATGATTCTCCAGTTGGAAAAGCTGGTCACAACCTTCGGTCATTTTTTGAAACCAAGTGGAATGAGCTCTTCCCGCCTACTTGAATATATCCTATTAGAATCGCAGGGAATCAAAGACTCATCCCGTAACCGTGAGTGGCTTGCCAAATAGGAAACACAATGAAACAAATTCACTCAAATACTACTAGAAAGTTAACATTGTAGAAAAGGATACTTGTCCATACCGTATTTTATAAGCAAAGAATAAATAGAAAAATTCTTTTTACTGAGTTGAAGAAACTTATTGGAGGCTGAATGAAATAAATCACTTTATACTATATATCATAACAGAAAATCAGTTTATATATTTGTGTATGGTGTACTAGTGATATAACAGTTGAAATTCATGCTGTTCTTTAAAAACACCTGCGTGACCACTTTATGTAACCATGGGACCCTGCAGGAACACTGGCTTATGAACTTTTCGGGGACCCAGGAGAGTCAAAGTGGACTCTCTCCTTCTCCTATTCCAAAGACAAAGTGTTTGAGTGTGAATGTGTGTACAAATAATAAGTGTTAGTTATTTTTTTTTTGTCTGAAGCGTTAGTGTCAGTGTAGATATACTTTGTGGATCTTTTTTACAAGTTATCACAAACTTTTTTTCCAATTTAGAGCAGCTAGAAATGCTTCTGCGATATGATGAAGTACAGTTATTAGTAATATCAGGTAGTTTATTTTATATATGGCATTAATGAACTGCATATGTGATTTGGCATTTTACATAAACCTTCCATTGAGTCTTACTATATGATGTAAATGCTGAAGCAGTTACGTATGTACATACAAATAAGTCTTAATGTAAATAATGTGAACTCTAAAAGCTTTAGATAGTAAATGGAACACAAACCCTTCTTAACGAGCTAAACCAAACCAGCTTTCCTTCCTTTGAGAAGTCTATTTTTATTTCCTTAAGTTATCAAAACAATTGGGATCAAAGCTTATTTGATTTTTGTGGCAATGACGCTATATAAGTGACCTTTTTTGAAAAATGTGAATTGAAATCTTCAAGAGATATCAAGCGCACAAATGCTAGCTGAATGGTCTTACAAAGTGACTGACGGTTATGTTATTAATTTCGATGCTTTGTTTTAAATTTTGATAATTTATTCCTTACTCTAAAGCTCTTCTTTGGTCTACTTTTATAAACTTCATGAGTCGTATTATTACTGTTGCAACATTGTCCATATACTGTATGAAACCTGTAAGTCAGAATGATCTAGGTCAAATTCCAAGGTTTTGTAAGATTTTATTTTATTCTGATCTATAAACAGTACATTTTTCCTAGTGAAGGGGTATTACACATTGCATACTGAATATAGGATTATAATGTACATTGAGAACTGACAATGCTTTATTCTCATTATTATAATTTTACAATTTACAAAGGATAGAGGACTGTGTAAAATATCATGACTGATTTTAGGACACTGATCTTCCTCAGATGAACAGTCACAAGGAATGTTAGCATGGAGAAATATCATGGCTGACAATAATTTGAATGTTTGCCATTTATTTTATTAATTTATTTTTTACAAGAGGCAGGTGATTCCATATTTCACAAAACATTTATAGGTGATCTCGGCTGGTGCGACAGCAGCCCTATTTTCACTGGTGCAGATGACCCTTTTCCCTTTTCCCTATGTTACTCATGGGTATGATTTGGCAGGGATAAACTGTGTACATATGTGCTGTGTAGTAGCCATTGTAGAGATTAATGCAAATATTTATTTACAGTAGATTTAGAGGCTATGCATTGAATCTGAAAATAAAGGAAATATAGTCTTCAATGTAATTAGAATAATATTTTTAGATACTTTATGAATAAGATATTTTAATGATACAAGTCTGGTGATCATCCAGTCTTGGATATCAGAAACTACAGTATATGTATTTGTGTATCGGCCAAATTTTTCAGTTTGCCAGAGTTGCCACTTTTCCATCTTCGGCCTTTTCCTTTTCAGTTTTGACCGACCTGTTGTAATCGACGTTCTTCAGTTGTAATAGCCAGTGATATTTCTTTTAGGTCGACAGACAGTTTTCTTTGTTAGTGAACTATTTTTTTATATAGCGAATTTACATATTGAGTAGACTCAGTTATGACACTGTACATTGGTTGCCATATGTTTTACAAAATGTGATTCTTGACGCTCATTGGTGACTTAGAAATTTGGCCCTAATCATCCACCACCTTTCCATTGCCTCTTTATTTATTTATTTTGTTTATTTTTTAAGGAACAATCCGGCAAGAAAATATGAGAAATTGGCAAAATTCCTCCCAAAAAATTTGATGGTATTGTATGAAATTCATGAATATGTATACAAAATATTTTAAAAATACATCTTTGTTATTATAGAGTACTTCCTAACTCCACCCGCAAACACCCCCAAAAACTGTATTCTTTGATGCATGAGATTCAACTTGCTATGTTGTTCATTGCAATAATATACAATAACTTATAGTATTGAAAAAGTCCCCTCAAAATGTCGCTGTCGGCGCCTTTATCTTCTTTTCAAAGTATGAATACAAGATAAATTTGTAAATTTTAAGTAAAGTATCAGAATGCTGTGATTAACACTTTTTGTGGCTTTAATGAAAGTAGACAAGTTCCTTAATAATTTATATAAATTTCATTCATAGCTCCTTCCCCATCCAAAAATAAACATTGCCGGAATGTTCCTTTTAGAAGTCAGATGCATCTTTTATATATTTTTTCAAAACTAGGTGAATTTTGTTCATATTCAAATCAATAAAAAAAAAAGAAGAGGTGTTGTAAAGTCCTCCCTTTTTCATTGCATTTATGTTAGCCTCAAATCTAAGTCGTAGAGTGGTTAGATGTTCTTTTTTTTTTTATTAAGTCATTGTGATAAAGCCCTATGATTACTTTTGGTGTATAATTTAATATGAGTAGGTCTTTTGTTTCTTATTCACAAATTTTTTTAAAATACCTTTTCATCTGTGTCTCAAAGCAACATCTGTCTCAAGTGTTTGAGTTTGGCATCACATGCCTCTTTTATTTTATTTTTTTAATTTTTTTTAAGTGAAATACAAATGTGTTTGGATGAACATTTTTTTACATTTTTTCTTCAATATTTAATTTTTTAAAGTGCTAAATGCAAAGCTGTTTTAGTTTTGTTGAAATTTATAAGATAATACTTGTTGCCCGTTCACTTAACAATACTTTCCAAATTTTAATTTTACTTTACAAAGATAATTGACTCTATTATTTTATTCTCGTTGATGCAGAATTGAAAAGCTAAAGCACTCCCACCTTAGTTGAAGAGATGTAGCTATCCAAATAAACTTGAAATTATTGTTCATTTAGCAACAGTGATTGTCCCCTTCACAAATAATTTGTTTCGGTTGTACTTGATGCTAATATTAAGCTGTATATGTTTCCTTTTAGGAAAATTGTCCTAATTTATTTTACCACTGAAACTATTTGAAGAAGGTTAGTTTTAAGTTTGGCGTTTCGGTGCCATCTTTCAGAATCCACGATATTCCTAAAGCCACAATCAGAATTTGTACTCCAAAACCTCTTTTGGTGCAATAATCAACTTCCTTTATTTAATAAAAAAAAAAAAAACTATTTATTTTTTCTTTCAGAGATGAACTTAGTCTCAGGATGGGGCAGCAAGAGCACAAAAGTTATTTATGTTAATAATGAAGGTTTATATATGTATATATGTGTTGGTAATTTAACCAATATAATTTGATGCAACTCACTACTTCATTCTTGTTTAAATGGAGGTTAAAAAAGAGATCCGTTTTATTGGTCTCGTCTCATCAATTCATTGTATACAAACAATTCAACCTTTGTACAGAAGCTAGTTCGTAATAAAGTACGTCCAAGAAAGTCCTCGTTTCCTTAATCTTAGAATGCATGGGAGGTACCAAATAAAAGTTTGTTCCGATGTGAATACTTCCTACACCTTCATATATAGGAAATTCCTATTGCGCTTTGCATTCCTCAGCTGACTGTACTCATTCTACTGAAATCCACTATTTCCTGTTAGCCCTAGTCTGCCTTGTCTGAGTCTACCGCAAGTGGTCAGTTGCTTTCCAGCCGAGCATGTGATAAGGCGTACGTACACATTTCTTTGTCACGTAGTCTCACGTTAACTATGTGCATTTTTTATGGGCTTTGTTGCCTTCCCCTTACATATATGCTATGGAACTCATATTTTGTCTGTCTTAATTAGTCTTGTTAACTAGTTTAGATTTGGTCTCGTCTCTATCAGCAAAATAGAGGTACCCTCAAGTTACCTGATCATGCGATCAAGTGTTTGTGCAGGTGTGTTGTTGAGTCTTGCTCGTCTATCGACGAAGATTTCAGCTGGTTTTTTTATACAGAACTTTGTAAAGCATAGTGTTAAAAAGTTTCTAACTTTTTTGGTAATAGTGTGCAAGTTCAATGAGTGAATTCATGTTTCGGCCATCACTATGGAAGAAAACGGGAAACACGAAGTACGTAGATGCGTGGGCAAAGACAAATCGTGGTAAAATAATGTTGCGTGTGTTGATTGACCCCCATTCAGTAATAAGAGTTTCAAGTGGTACATAAATGCATGGATGTTTTTGCATTTATGTTTAAACATTTGCTTCTCTCATGAAGCCAATTCACTTTTATATCTATTAGATCTTTTAACTAAAAAAGCAATTAGAAATAAAATAAAATTTCAGTAAATTTTAAACCATAAATTTTGGTTTTTATGTAACAATTACATAAGGATAAACC
>NC_061102.1:9120039-9122539 GCF_015104395.2 Macrobrachium nipponense
CTTCAGGTTGGCTTTTTCTTAATCTCTTTAGGACTTCTCTGACTGAGTCTATGTTGTTCCTCTATAGTGTCTGTTGCTATTACCAAATCATCTATGTAACAGTGTACGTCCTTGCCTAGTAAATCGACCCAAATTTTATCCATTAATCTTACAAAAGTTACCGGGCTTGACTTTAGACCAAAGGGCATTCTTACATACTGGTATCTGCCGCCTTACTAGTGGAAAAAGCAGTCAAAGGTTTGCTTTCTTCGTCTAGAGGGATTTGCAAGAATCCCTGCAATAAATCTATTGTGGTGAAGTATCTCTTGGACCCTATAGTGGCGATAAGATCTCGCATTGACGGCATTGGATAAGGATCATTTTCAGTAATTTGGTTCAATTTTCTGAAATCCACAACTATTCTGTAAGTTTTGTCCCTTTTAGGAACTAGCAAAAGTGGAAAAGACCATGGGGATTTAGATGGTTCTATTATTCCTTGCCTATTCATTCTTTGTACTTCTCTTTCAATGATCTCCTTCTGGAATGTGCTACTCTGTAGGCTGGTATGTAGATTGGCTTTGTGTTTGATGGAATGTCTATCTTGTGCGTTATTTCGCGTGTATTTCCCAAGGTGTCGCCGTCTAGAGCGACTATATCCTGATATTCGCACAATAAGTCTATGAATTCTCTCTAACATGGTTTTCCTAATGTCCTTTAAATGAAATCCTATCTTAGCTCTTCTCAGTTTTTATGTCCTGAGCATAATTTTCATTCCTTTACTAATTGCTTGCTACCGTTTCCCTTTCTACAACTCGGATAGGTATTGAGTATACTTCTGCTAGGCTATCTCTGTACCTGGTGTTAACTTAACCTTTCCTCCTCTGTTATTCGTAATCTGTAACGCTATTTTGCTCTGTCTGACTTCATGTAAACTAGAAGAATAATGTATTCCATTTACTTGCGACTTTTCAGTAAGCGTGAGAATTTCCTTCCCTTCAAAAATTGGATTTACTATACATTCTACCCAAGTACTTTCTCCTGGTTTAAGTCTTAATTCCCTTTCTAACTTTAAATAAGTGCATTGATTTGATTCTAAGAGGTTAATGATCTGTTGTGAACTCGTGATGCATTCCGGATATCTTCCCTCTGTCTTATCCTTCTTTAAGATACCTTTCAGTGTGGGATTCTCTTGAGTCTGGGTTCTTTTAATTAACTTGCATATTGGTATTCTAGAAATCTCACGACCGTTGTTAATCACTAGTTGTTCTCTAGGGGCATCAATGCTTATCCCTTGTCTAGCCATAGTTGGATAACCTATCAGCAAATGGGCAAAAGCTAATTGTATATCTCTGGCTACCAGAACCTTTTCTCTTAGAGCAATTCTTCCTAGCCTAAATGGAAAATCTAACTGTCCAATTACGTGGATATCATTACCCTGGACGTCTGTGATTCTACAATCTACTGCTGTGTTCAAACTTAAGTGAGAAAAATACAACCGATACACCTTTTCTGACATTATATTCTTAGGACTACCTGTATCAAAGAATGTAACAATAGGTTTCTCTAGACCGACATGTGCAGGAAATAATGGTCTATAATTATATTCATTCCCTACATCAACTTTGCTAACCTGTGTAGCTTGACTTAGCCTTGACATTCCGGACGTTCTCTCTGTTATAGAGGAAGATCCATTGTACCAGTAAGCAGAAAATTTCCCATTGCGTCGTCTGACATTGACTGAACTGGTTGATACCCTATACTTGCTGTTTGATTAGCATATCTATTTGGGACGGAATCCCTATTTCCTCTAGCTGGGGGAGATTGACTTTGGTTTCTACCTCTGCCTCTCGACTGAGATCTACCTCTAGGAGTTGAAATAAATTTATTTCTGCATTCTCGAGCACTATGTCCTGTTCTCTTATGGAAAGGACAGAAGGCTATCCCTCGGCACTCACTGGCATAATGTCCTCTCTTCTGACAGTTATAACACGTGACTGTCGAAAATCCTCCTTGAGAAGATTTACCTGGCATCTTATTCTGCTTTCTAGATGGTGTCCTAGATCTATTTGGACCTCTTTCCTTTTGTCCTATAGCGACTAAAGGTCTGTATATAGGATTCCCTTCAGGTCTTCTGCCTATGATTTTTGTTTCCTCCTCTTCAATCTCTGCTACATCATCGGATGTCTCCCACTTACGTGTCATCCTTGCAATAACTTCCGTTGGCAGGCTTCCAATCATTATTGCTAGTCTAAATATTTTTTTAACATGACTCATTAGCATTTTTTGCTTGCCTCCTTCTACCTCTATCCAACCTGTGGATTCCATGAAGTTACCCCATTCATTCATATTGTTATACAACTGAGAGCTAAACTCTTGATAACGTCTTTCGTCTAACTTAAATTGGACGCACTATCCTTGCCAAGCTAGTAACTGGATCTCTTTCACCAACTGTGGAATAAACCTTCCTAAAATACCGTTTCAGTTCTTCCCAATTCTTAAGATCTCGGTAAGTCTCGGAGTG
>NC_061102.1:9127539-9143095 GCF_015104395.2 Macrobrachium nipponense
TTAAGTTATTTGACAAGTGAAATGTATCATAACTGGCCTTCGGTATATTCGGAAGGTTATTCTATCATCGCCAAATACTTAACCAAACGACTTACTGGGACCTATAATACTATCTTGAGATAACCAAACTTTGCTGATTGCAAAAAATCTTAAAACGATGTCTTCCCCTATCATTCAATGGGACGAGGAAACTGTCCTCATGTTTAGGTTTCCTTTCCAATGGAAGGCTTAAGTGGTATGACAGTGTTTCAATGAAAAACTTGGTAAGATTCAGGTGGATTAATGCAGTGGAGAATCTAGTTGCCATTTCTTACAAAAGTTACAGAAAACTTTCAAGTCAAGTCATGAAATGTTTACTGCAGTTGACGATGGTTAATTGACCTAAGATATTCACAGGTTTCCTCTGAAGATTTGTAAACAATGGTAACATTGTATTGGTTAAATGAGCTTTTTGTCGACTTAGAATTGGAGATGTGTGTCTGATGTAAGGTGTTTAAGTAATAATTGAACTGTTTTGAGGGATTTTGTTGCCGGGAGAATATGACACGAGATTTTCTTTGTTCTATAAACATTTAGACGTTTATACCCTTTTCATTGCTCTAAAATTGCCTTGGCAGGAATTACTGTGTTATGGTACCTGGAGAAGTGACTAGGTTGAAAGCTGATCTTGCAGTTGATATAAATGATCGTGGGTAACTTGATTTTTGACACTAAGTCATGATGCAGGCTGGAAATTTTTCTTAAGTTTTACACAGATGCGCAATTCACCCTTAAGGATATCAGTAGATTTGTGCGGTGGCTTTTCAAATTTTGAATTCCTGGAGCCTTATTATAAAGATATAAAAGGTCGAAGCTGACAATATATATAATATAGGATTGCAATCGTCATTTTTCATGATGGCTTGTGTTTTTTATCAAGTCCTTGCACGTGATACTTTGGAATGAGGTTTTTTTTTTCCTTTTCATTTTGTTTACGATGGCAGAGTTTTGTAAAATATAAAACTGGTGATTGAATTTTGATGTTTATAGAATGCTGTTGATATGTAGTATTGTTTTTCGTAAGCAATACAGGTAAAAGGATCTGAAAACTGTTTTAGTTAGTGACGGTAAATTTAGCTTCACTGGAGAGCTACCTGGTGCTGTCTAGATTTTGACGGTTAAAGGTAGACCATGCTAAAATCTTTCGTTTGGTCAGCATTGTCTCGTGATAAAAGAATCCTAGTGTTATTCCCTGATGGTCTACTCTTTGATTAAGAAAATTTGGCTTTTGACAGTGGAACATGAAGTACGGTCACAAGTAGTTTGTTACTGTAGGGCTGGGCATTTTGGATGGGTTCCTGTGTGACCATTTGGTATTTAACTGTCTCTTGTATTCGGCAGTTAGGGTTGCCGGTAATAAATTCACGAGGAAAAACTCATAATATTTCTTGGGGTTCCTTTATGATATTTACAGTTTTTGTTTTATGTTTTTCACTGTAATCCCCAACGGGCTTGTTTCAAAACCTAGAGGGTCACTAACTTGGAAAGATTAATGTGACTTTTAATTTTTTTTTTTTACCTGCAACTTTTTTTTCCTTTGACTCTTTTTACCTGACACACTTTTACTTGGATTCGGTATTAGTTGCCGACAGAGGATTTGGTGCTCAGTAATTTGTAGAAGGTAGCGGGTCTGTCATTTATCAATTTGCTGGCGACACTCAAATCTGAGATTTGTAGATACGTGGCGATGGATTCTTAGTACTCATTAATTACTTGATGATAATGGCATTCAGTGTTTATAAATAAATGCGTGACAGTGGAGTATCGAATTCAGAGTGGGTTGCTAGTCCCCAATAGAGTTTGCCGTTTAAGTGAGTGTTTGTGGTTTTCCCTTCCCTTTTGGTTTTAGAGGTCTTGTTATTTTTCATTTTTTTGTGGTAAAAAATGTGTTATTTTGGATATTTCACCTAAAAAGTCCGATAGTTTGCAATATTTTTCTGGCTAGAAAGTCCGTTAGTTTGTGAATTTTACTAGTTCTTGCTAAAAACTTTTTTTCCTCCCTTTTGGTTTTAGAGGTTGTTATTTTTAATTTTTAGGTAGAAAATGTGTTTTTTCATTTTGGTTTTAGAGGGCTTGTTATTTTTTCAATTTATTTTGGGTAGGGAATATTTTTTTCCTTCCCTTTAGGTTTTAGAGGGCTTATTTTTTCAATTTATGTCGGGTAATAATTTTTATTGTTTTCCTTCCCTTTTGGTTTTAGAGGTCTTGTAGTTTTTTATTTTTTTTTTTACCAGTTTGAGAGTTAGTTTAGCTGTCTAGAAAGCGTGTGTGTTTGGATGAAGTTTTCATGGAGAAAATTTTTTCATCATTGGAGGATTTTTGTTTAGCCTGGCAAGTATTAGTATGCGGACTTTAGTTACCAATGAAGTCTGTTGGTTCACAAGTATTTTAACCATATAAAGTTTTTGAAATCCTGTTCTCGAGGTACGTGGAACGGTAATTTTAATTTTTAGGTCCGTTCTAGAGAGCCACATAAAATTGTGATTTTCACGATCACTATGAAACAGCAATTTTGGGACCGTTCAAAATTTACGTAACGCCTTCTAGGGCGTTTATGGTGAAGTGTTAATGAGTGTGACGATGGGGGGAGGGTGGTAAAGTCATAAGTTACATAACATTTTTAGATTTTTTTCCTTTGCTTCTTTTGAAAAGATTTAATTGTAGAAGGACAAAAGAGAGAGAGAGAGAGAGTGAGTAAAGAATCCAGTAATATTGGGAATATGGAATTTTATTTTTTTTCTTGCCTAATTATCTGCTAGTCTTTAATACCATAACATAGATGTATTAAGAAAAACTATATGGTAAGAATTTCCAGGTATTATGCTAGACTTTAATATATTATTGCATTTTAAAACAAGGAGAGACAAACTGGGTGGGGCGTGGCTCTAGCTGATGTTATAATTTTGAAGGGGTGTCAGGGATCGCTTTGTGTTATGAAGCGTAGTTTTGAAGGGTCCCTTTTCATATGTAGGCAATTTCCAGCCATGTAGTCCTATTCGGGTAAGGATGTGATTTCAAGGCAAGATTTCAAAGGTGAGGAAGAAAATAAAACTATTTGTTAATTAACTAATTTTAATTTTTTAATTTTTAGAAAATTCACCCTATATTTGCAGGGTTGGAACAAGCAGTCAAAATGAGATACAAATTTTAAGGAGCATTCACGGGCTGATTCGAGAGAATTTGGGGAGGGAACATTTGACGACTGCATTATAATACCCCATACGGCGAACGGTCAATATGCCAAATACAAAGCCAAGCAGGGTTTGGGTTTGGCATGAACTTAAAATAAATGCCAAAATAGCATTAAAATTGCCAGACCTGGCAGCCCTAATCAAGGTAGATCTATATTACTTTAACACGGCGCGGCCTAGATTATGGCAGATGCGGTTTTTCTATGCATTTTTAACCTCCTGTACAAGAATTTTAGGTAATATGTATTCGGACAACTATAATTAACCCCCAGGGACTCGTACTAAACACGGCGAAAAATACATTTGACCCCCCAATTCGTAGTGGCTTTCGTATTCGCGGGGACGAATGATGCGGAATGCTTATATAGAATACCGAGGAATATTCTCAATCCTCTCTAGTTGAAAAATACTCTAATTATTAAAAATAAAATATCCTACTTGTAGTATGTTACTTAAAACCGCAATCGAGTGCGAAAAGTTTTTTCTCACATGGCTACTGGAAAGAGCTTATGACGATAAAGCATGATTTTAGGCGATGCCTAAGACGAATGAAAAGTGAACTTTTTATATAAGTAATTTCCCCGTCAAAACTTATATATGAAATAAAACGGAACATTCTCTCCTTGTGACGTCATCATGTGGGGTGGGTTGACATTGTATTCTTTGGATATTGATCATTAGAAAAGTGGCAAAAATATCGGGAAAAAAGCTTCTCATTAACCAAAACTCGTAATAATAAAGCTATAAGAGGACCGCACTTCAAGACTGGATAACATTTGAGCAACACTCCAAAACATTCAAGCAATACAAATTTCAAGTTTTGCAGCCTACGGTAATTCTATACAATAGCTCCGCCACTAATAATTTTGATATTTTTTCTGATGAATTACTTGCTTTATCTAAAGCTGATTTTTTTGTTTTTTTTTTTTTTTTTTTTTTTTTGTTTTGGAGGACAGTATTTTCACCCTATTTGTTAACCTTTCCAATGTTGGGGGACCCAGTGGAAACCGGGGTTTTTGGGTGGGGGTGGTTTGTTTGTTTGTATGTGTTTTTTACGTTGCATGAACCACTGGTTATTCAGCAACGGGACCAACGGCTTTAAGTGACTTCCGAACCACGTCGAGAGTGAACTTCTATCACCATAAATACACATCTCTCACTCCTCAATGGAATGGCCGAGAACGAACCCGCGACCACCGAGGTGGGACGCAAACACCATAACAACCACGCCACAGAGGCGCTTGGTTTCTGGGTGGGGAATGAATCAAAGAATCCGTTTTAAAATACGAATAATGGCACATGTAGAATTAGCAATAAACAAGGCCACCAGCTAACCTAAAAAACCACCTAACCTAACCTAGTAGCCGTACCCTTACCTAGCAAGGGGGCGAAGCCCCCGTTACGAAGCCATATTAAATATAAGACACCCTAAAACCCTTTGTGTACTTACTTAGGTTGGAGGGTAAAGGTGAGCTGCCATCTTTAAGAATGCATGGAGCCTATGATCCAATACTTTAAATGCAATTTAAAATAAGCAAGAGCCAAGTATCCAACAAAAACTGATCCTTTGACGACCGTATTTAGGCAACAGATTCTTCAAATCCCGCCCACCGCCTCTCAATAGTATTAGTATGAGCTCCAGTGTGTGGGTACACAAAGTTCAAGAGTGGTTTGACTTAAATGAAGAATAAATCCCTCCTCATTTAGGCAATCGTATGCCTTCCAACGGTCGGAAAATGATGGTAGTGCTGGGTTCTCTCTCTATATGGGTTGGTGACGATTCGCCGCTGACAATTAGCCACCGCCAGTTCCTCACCAGCTTTTGGCCACTTGGGTCATTTCGCCACCGGAGACTATTCGCCACCAGTAATATAAATAGTGTGTATTGGGTTTATTCCCTCTTCAACTTTCCATTTTTTTTTAGTCAATTTTATCTTTACTACTACAAGGTGCAAATTAAAAAAAAAAAATAAAATAAAATAAAATAAATTTTTCAATGGTTTTATGAAAAAAATTCAAAATCCTTCAAGATATTCTAACATTGTAATAAATGTTATTGGTTCACACCAAAAAATAAAAAAATAATAATAAAATAGTGGCTATCCTGAATGTACCGTCCACAAACCATGTCGATTCTACTAAATAATGATTACTTCCAAATATGATTTATACGATTATTTTCTTGACCACTAACAGCCAATTTTTTTTTTTTTTTATTTTGCTACGTTATCAGGTTTACACATTTTATATGCAGTTGGAATCTTCATTCGTCAACTGCTGAAGATCAGTAGTGGTTGATGACGCTAAGCTAATATTCCCTTTTCGTCAAATTATTTTCTTCATGCTGCTTAACGTTGGTAAAGATGCTTGGACTGACGAAGGCACATCAGCTATACATTTATTATAAAAACGCTAGGCACTTCCTGTGGTTCTTCTGCAGGGCGTTTTACATTTGTTGCCTTCGCTTTGGCGGCTTGTACTCTAGCTGCAGAGCAGAATGGGTGTATTCATTTATCTTCATTATCACAACGCTACTCTTGGTGTGGATCCGTCCATTACATTGCCCCTTGTGATCGCACCGCCAAAATTTGATGGTTGGATTACTCTTGGATGATTTGTCAAAAATTAATATAAAGCCATCGTGTGGAAACTTTTCCTTTCCACGTTGCTAAGAATGTCTGCTTCCATTTTGAAAACTTAGGGGAGAGTGGAAAAAAAATATTAGGAAAATAAATAATTTGGATTTCTTTGCTTTTAAACATTATAAAAAAACGATCTTCTCTGAAAACTTTATTCATTACATTTAACAACCAAACGACATAAATCTAAACATTGAAAACAAATTACCTATTTGCGGCGGCGAATAGTCCTCCGTGACTAATAGGCGGCGGCAAAAATGTCCCCGGAGGCGAACTGGCGGTGGCTAATTGTCGGCGGCGAATCGGTCCGCGTCGAATGGTCCATCCCCCTCTATAATCCTTATCACTGTTAAGTGTCACTTTGCCCCTACTTCCTACAGGAACAGCAAGAAATCTCTATTCTCCCTGCAAATAACCCCCTAACACCCACTGGCCTGTCATACTCTGCCTACATTATATTTTCGCCTTCCAAATTTACTCTCATTTATTTCAACAGTTTTACCTGGGCCACCAATCTTACCTTTAACGACTAAATACCTAATGCACAGTAAACCTAACGAATGAATGAGCACCAATCATTTATATGTTTTTGCGAGATTCTTAATTTTTCAACAAATTTAAAATTAAATTTAGCACCAATATAATTATATACAAGTAAAAATTAGATTATATATCTAAATGAGACTTTTCAAACCAAGTTCCCTTAAAATGGATAGGTAAAATCTACACCTTTTTTTCCACTTCTTGTTTTTCAATACAACATGCCTTCTGTCACACCGTGAAATGCCTTTTTTGTTAATATCAAGTCGGCAGGTGGGGCAAACAGTGTCACTTTCACTTTTAATAACACCATGATCTTGGCAGTACTTTATTCTTCTTTCTTCTTTCGATGTTACCACAATAATGCAAAATAAAACCTTTATAATTGAAATAACAATTGAGACAAGAACTTGGGATGAAATCCAATTAAATTGATGCCAAAGTAGAGGGTAAATGAGAAACCGCACCAGAAGTTTAAAGTTAACACGCCTCCATGGCTCTCAAAAGACTGAAATAATAGCGGTGGAATTTGTGTGAAAAGTGTGTTTCCTAGTAAAACTGTCGCCTGATTGGGTATTTAAGTCACGTGATTCTAGTTTTGTTAAAATGCTAGTTCCCCAAGTAAAATGTGGGTAATCCATCATTGGTTAAAAAACTATGACGTTTTTGGGTGACGTCTTGCTACGTAGAATACAGTCGATGATGTAATAATGACAAAATCTATGTTTTTAACGTACAAACGAACAAACGAGAGCTCAGTCTGAAGAATAATTTGAGAGAGTTATGAAGTCGAGGGACTTTGTTTTTTTTTAGTTTTTTCAGGTGGGTCAAATTTAATTTTTATTTCTAAAAAAGAAACCACTTCTAGACCTAGCGCCACTAGATATATATATCAAACGAATCCTTGGACTTCCCTCTTTATAGTTAAAGTACTTACATTTGATAACTTGCTGGCGGAGCAGAATGTAAGAATTACCATAATTTCTTATAAATGGATATTTTTAGAGGAGCAACAATTACACATTACGGTGGCTATTTCAGTAGATTAAATTAAAAACTAACAAACATAAGCAAACCTCCAACCTTTACTTAAGTGATGTCTCCAAAGTTGCTGGTCTTACTTAATCCCTTATATTCTAAACACTTCTTGAAAGACAAGTTTATACTGGAAACAGTGATGTGCTTCTGATGCCCTTTCAAATTTAAATTACTATACATCAACGTCAACCTAACGATGGAATTAAAACTGAGGGAACTATAAGTCTTCATAAAATTTCGTAGTTTAAGAGATGGTGGCTAAGCGTATGATTCGAATCATGGTTGTAACGCACATTTGCAACTGGAAGAATAGGCCTAGCTACATCCTAACTTCATCTAAGGGGATACGCCCCTATCTGGCAAGGGCTATTATTCGGACCTCGAGATCTTTAATTATGACCCAATGGGCCTAAATCATGTCAGTAGCATTAACACGAATAAGTTCGAATCCACCCCAGGCTTAACCATTGCATCCTACCTAACTGGCTAGAAAAAAAAATCTTTGGGTTAATCCAAAGACATTTCAAGATTATTACAGATAGCTCCTGTTCTTAGTAACAAGGAGTCAGTTTCTTTGGCAGCTCCCTTTCATGATCTCACCTATATTCCAATTCATTAGCTATATCTGAATCATCTTTTATGCATTCAGCAAAACTCAAAAACAGTCTAGGCTGTCTTGGCAACTTCGTGAAAACGAAATGATTACCAAACCACAATTTTTTAAAGTACATAAATCGTATCTTGGTAAATCTATATTACTATTCAGCGGCGGCCTAGACTATGGCAGTTGCGGTTTGTCTGTGCAGTTTTACCTCCTAAACAAGAATTTTAAGTAATATTTATTCCGACGAATGTAATTAACCCCCAGGGGCTCGTACTAAACACGGCGAAATAGGGAATAGGCTTATTTGGACCTTGGCTGATTCGGACCATGTACTGGCTTATTCTGACCTTCATATGATTGGCCGATTTTTCTATGCAGTTTTACCCCCTGAACAAGAATTTTAAGTAATATTTATTCAGGCTACTGTAATTAACCCCCAGGGCTCGTAACTAAACATGGCGAAAAACATTTTGACGCCCCAATTCCCCGTTGCTTTCTATTCGCGGGGGACGAAACGATGCGGAATGCTTATATAGAAATACCCATTGCTTAATTAATATAAAATTATTGGTATGGGTCCACAAATCAGCCTAGTAAATGGTCCGAATCAGCCAAGATAAAAGGTCCGAATAAGCCTGCATCCGGCGAAATACATTGGACGCCCCAATACCTGGTAGCTTTCGTATTCGCGGGGACGAACGATGCAGAATGTTTATATAGAAATACCGTTCACAGTAATTTCGCTGGAAATGGTTCTGTGGTGGGCCAAGAAAGCCAATGACACCAGTTTAAGTGGGAACAGGCTGATTCAGACCATGTACTGGCTCATTCGGACCTTTATCCAGGCTTATTCGACCTTCATATATTGGCCGATTCGGACCTAATATGCAGTGCGCTTTCGGGCTATCATTCATAGGGTGCCGTTACATAAATTTTTTGTCATTTTCCTTAATATTAACTCTATAAACACACATTATATAGTACTTATCATATATGTAGTATAAACAATGCCGAAAACCTGAATTTCTTCAAGTTCTGTTTTTCTTGGGCTATGACTGATTACTAACGGATGATTTCCCTAATCAAATTTGAAACTGTAAATACAACTGAAAAAGTATTAAAATACTAAAATTCAAAGCAGTAACTTTCGGCAGCGGAGAGACTGCGGACAGACTGGCGGAAAATTGAGAATATGAGGTTACATAAAAATATTAAGTTTAGTAAACTAAGCGTAGATAATAAATAAATCATTAAACCATTAAAAAGAATAAAAACTCGAAAACAAAAACATTAAGATAGTTGTACAAAACTGAGTATGATAGTAAATAAAAGAAAAAGCAGACCTATATAAAACAAAAGGACAAAAGAACACCCACATATAAAGCACAGACGCATGCATACACAATACACACTCTCTCTCTCTCTCTGTGTGTGTGTGTGTGTGTGTGTGTGTGTGGAAGGCAGCAGAATCGCTGCCGTAAGCTATTATGAATTTTAGTATCATTGACATTATTGTGGTTATTTTTTTCCCATTTATTGAAACTCACCACTGAGTTGATTATTCTGCATTACATTATATATCATTAGTATTGTCACTAATTTGATCACTACCACTAATACTACATACTGATTAGGCTATTGACGAATTTCAAATCGTACCTTCGACCTCCTACAGCTAGGCTAACACTGCTCGAGAGGACAGTGCTCCCATCACCCTTACGTGCGAGCTGGTTACATTATCAACCTACTACCAAAATAAGAACTGCTGAGCACCAGCATTCCACATTTTTTTTTTTTTTTTTTTTTTTTTACAAAAACAAGAAAAATGGCATTCATTTTTAAAGGATTATTGATAATCTATACTTAATATCTCATAGCCTTGTATATATACATAATTTTGAGCTGCAGGTCCACAGTGCCAGCTGACGAGCCGCCACTGCTAATATGTATTTACATTGTGACACTATAATTTATAATATCGTTTCAATGTTCGTAAGCCAAGTCATTCCAAAGTCTATTATGAAAATATATAGAAGTAAAAAGAATGGAAATCCACTCTCACGTTTCTAGGACCATTTATTTCGTCCAGTTACATAGCCTATTACTCTAATTTTTTAAAATAGTTAATGTAAAACTAAAGCTAAAAAAATAATGCCTGAATTCACCCGAAATAGCCCCTTTATTTACACGCCCATAGTAATTTCTTCAGTAGCTGACCCAGTTGTTATTTCCCTTTCATTATAGTCCTCACACAGTTTCATGACACGCCCTTTTAGTTCCTTGACCTAATTTCTCTAATGTCTGTTTGATTTGCCCTCTTTAACAAGTTTAATCACCGAATTCGGTATTTCCTTTGCCTCTAAGTATATTCAAGATATAGGCTAAGTGAATAAGATGCAAGGTTACTTTTTTGTTCAGCTTAGGATCCAACCCCTCCACATGTTACACTGACCAGTTACCAGTTCTCCATTTTTCCACCTGACTCTGCAACAACGTTAGGCTAACATAATCCATAAACTCTCTAACTGGCCCAATGACACCCACCTTGCCTGAAAGTTCATCAAAGTTTCCCTAATATCATTGCTATAATATAAAATTATTAGTGGGTCCAAATCACCCAAAACGAAGGTTCGACAGCCGAGCTACCTAATGGTCCGAATTAGCCTAAACAATTGTCCGAATCAGCCTAGTAAATGGTTCGAATCAGCCAAGACTAAGGTCTGAATCAGCCAAGGTCCGAATAAGCCTGCACCCGTTTAAATTATTAACGCATTATCCTAACTTATGCTTTTCTAAGTATTGCAGTCAACTTTTCTTATCTTGAAAACAGTTCACGCCTTAAGTAAATGAACCTGCCAACCTAGCTAGGTCCAAAATGCACTGGAAAAGGGACTGGCCAGTCTGGCCTAGCCTAGTTCACGGTCCACACACTATATCAGAATTTAAGACTAAAGGAAACTTTTTAGCCTTGCACACCACCACTTCCTAGCTTTTGAATTGAGCCAGCATTAGGTGTCTAGGCCACCGCGGATTGCTTCTGTAGAAATACCAAATCTTCTAAAAATGGAAAAAAGGGGAATCCAGTCCAGCCGCACAGCGTCCACACAGTATCAATTTCAAGTACCAAATATAGGTGTTGACCTGGTTGAGTCGCTTGACCCGCTGAATTTTTTCGCCTTCATCAAACGACCGTAAAGCAACCACGGCTGGACACTTCCAGGCTCCATGGAAGTAAATGTGACAAATATCTTATTTCAGGACATTTACAGCAAAACTATTCTATTGTCAATCTATTTTATACCCGACGTGTTACTTTATAAATGGTTAATTATGGACCTATGTACTGTCGGCCAAAAAACTCGTGGCAGAGTTTCATAATTTTTCGTTCACCTGCCTGACGCACGATTCATGCCTTATTTATCTATTTTTCTTTTCAAAGATGGAAGAAATCTATGTGTAATGACGTCAAAAACACTGATATCTTTAGAACATTATGTTATGTTATTGTGTAAAACTATTTTCCATATAGCAAAATTGACGTGAACGAAACGAAGTGATAAAAAAACGTCATATCACAATAGATATACATTACCAAATATAGATAGGAGACACCTATCACTGGTAATATCGCCTAAATATAGTCCTTAAATTATCATTTCAATATTAAGTTGAAGGTAGTTGAACTATTCCATTTGTTAAATTTTACAGAAAACGTTGGAATCTCACAAAATGCTATCAAATTTAAAAACAAAAAGAAAAAAACTATATCTTAACATCTTAACAGTGTGAACCGGGCGACCTCACTCTATTGCTTTTGATGTTATGTGCACGGAACTAATGTTAATGTGTCATTTATCGGTCTAAGAACATCCCTCGAGAGCGAGAGAATTATTGCACTGCATTCGGTGCAAGTTCCTGTTGGAGAGATATCAAGAAAGCTTAATAAACCTGAGAGAATCATACATAGATGAATAAAATTGTTTAAAGGATGGCAAAATTTAGAACATGGGCCTAGAGGTGGAACACCTCGAAGCACCACATGAGAGTAAGACAATACAGTACTGTAAATGTTGCTGAGCAACATTCATTTGTGAACTTTGAATTCTAGGGCTCGTCACGACATTGCTGAACCAGGAATGGTAACTAGCTCTACGCTTATGACTGGTGTCTGATGAATACTTTAGATGAAGAGGAAGAGATTTTTAAATCTACACTTGAAGTCTTTGATAGTTGTCTAATGAATAAGTCTAATGAATAAGCAAACTTATCTTTGATGGATGAGAGATTCAGTTAGGCTTACTCTTTTTGTGTTGTTTTTTTATCGGTGGCCAGTGAATACACGGATAGGGAGGGAAACGGTTTCCATGATGCATGCATTTTTTTCTTCAAAACCTAAAGAATACATTTTATTGGAGATACTTTATTAATATCAGCCTAATCCTTCCATCACTCCTATACGCCACCTCCGCTCTCTTCTAACCTCTCAGGCAACTAGATCCGACTTCTCACTACGAACTCCATCTCGTGAAAGCTTCACTAATGATAACGGCTATTTTAAAATTCCCCACACCGACAACGGACGCCTTAAAATGCCTGTTTATAAAACATTTTCTGTTCAAAGAAACATTATCTTTCATTCCACAAAATATGTGCTTACACCCTGTAGCCGTCAAAGAGCAACCCTTGATTAAAGCAGTAGGTTTTTCTTAAAAAGAAAAAAAAAAAAAAAAAAAACATGAAATAGACTTAAACGAAAACGTCACTTTTCATATTTCTTATCCTTTCAGCTACTGATAATATGCTTATGGTAGTAGGTCTAGTAGGTATACATGTGAAACTTATTTGAATTAATTTCTATTTAGGAGAAATGAATAGCTACAAAAAGATCAACCTAAGAAAGCTTTAAGGAAAGTAAGCCTTTCTTAATGTATTCGTCAGTTTTTGACTCCCACAGCTTTCCAAGGTGTCCAAATGAAACAGATGATATGCAAGGAATTCGATAAAAAATAACAATTATATTCGTTTATTTTTTTATGATTGCTTTTTTACTTTGAATAGCTAGGTCTGAGTTAATTATGTTAAGCAATTATGAAAAGGATAAGAAGAAAGGCGAACATGGCCAATAAAACAAGAATAACGGGAATAGTCAAATAAAGCAGATTAATTATATATATATATATATATATATATATATAATATTATATATATATATTATATATATATATATTGTCGATTTAAATATTCATTGAATATTACGTATCGGAGAGAGTATACTGCTGAAAATAGACTTAGGCAAATCATGTGGGAAAATCAGAAGTCCAATTTAGCCCACTAAATGTGTCATGCAAATTATTTTATGATCTAAGGACAAAATTAGTTTAACTAAACATCGTTTTCAAAGAATGTTAACGCCTTGATGTATTATTATCGGCTGTAGGAGACGAAATGACAACACCCCAGTGCAGTATGATACGTTGAGTCAAAGACTCGAACGGCAGCAAAGCCAACTTCAAAATCTCCGGTATGCTGTCACAAAGCTAGAGTTTAGAATAAAATTAGAAATCGTGGACCCATCGGTATATAAATTTTTCTTACTTGCTTTGCAAAATAATTGTCTTTAATACGTTTTTGAATAAGTCTACTCAGTTCTAATGTAATTTATTTCAACTATAGCACCTTTAAAAGGAAATGTTATTTATTGTTAAGTAAATAATCTGGCACCTGCATATGGCAATATTTCCATAAAGCAACAATGAATTAGGAAACTACGCCAATTCTTCGTTGGCCGTCTGTACATAGTCTTCATAGAACACGGAACAAGAATTTTTATATGGGTGACATTATTATTAGTCAAATATTTTTTGCAAATAATTTCTGGCTGTCGAATCATTAATCTAGATCTAAATCGTTTTATTTATTTCTCTAATTGAACTTGTTTCTTGCAAATCTTTTTATAGCTAACATTAATCTCTTGTTATCGTCACTAATAATTGTGCGCAAGTATGCTGTTAGGCCTATCTAGTCACCGACAATTAATGACTATTATCAAAATAAGTATAATGTTCAAAATATGTTTTCAATGACCAATTTTTAGCTGGAAGAGGCTTATTGAAAACTTTCTCAGCCTAGTAAGAATGCTGGTAAATGCTCCCAACTGCTGTAAGTCTGACATAATCTCGTGGCTACTTTCCGTTAGTTCCTGTTACTGACTTCCCCTCAAAAGATATTATTACAGAGTTCCCAATCAGATAATACACAGTCCAGGACTACATCGTGGGAACATCGTACTTTATTTCCCTTTTAGAGACATTTTACTTGAGCCTGTGGGACATCTTAAGAGATTTTTCCTTGTTCTGGGCTTTATGAGAATTTTCCTTGTTCTGGACATTCCCAGATTAAACCTTGTCCCATACGTTACCCTTGGGGATGTCATGCGAGGCTTCTTTTCAGTGAAGGTCGTATGAGACACTCCTCTCGGAGATGTGAGCACAACACATCAAAGGTACTTTTTACTGTTAAGAGTTATTTATTTGAAATACTGCATATAGTTGATATGAATAAGTGTAGAATGAGCTCTTGAAGTTCTTTTTTCTCGCATTGTTGTGTTGATATGGTGCCAGAATTATAATTCCACTGGATTTTTCACTTTTTTATGGATAAGGTTATTCATGTTCATGTCCATTGTCTATTTGTCAACTTCAAGAGTATTTACTTTAAGAGAAAAGTTATTTGCATTATATGCGATATGATAGATTTAGTCTTGGACAGCCTCCAATATACCAAGGGGACCTACCTGTTTGAACCTGGCTCCATCACAAACAGAATCATCCTGATAACCCTCTGTGCCTCAGGTATTCAGTCTAAAAAAAATAGGACCTAGTACTGACGGTATTGTTAATTCTTTTTTCCCTCACTCTCATCCTTCTTCATTTTCCATACACAACTTTTGATGTCAAAGTACGTCTTGATGGGTGAAACGAATAAGGAGATCAGGAAAAATGGCAAAAAAAAAAACCTAGCTAATTCAATTAAGGAGAAACTAGTATTTAGGGACATTATGATTAGGCTTAGCATATGCTCTCAAAAGGCTTTACCCATCCAACAAAAGAGGCTAGGAGTCCAAGGGATGGGTAATTTAAAATGAAGGGAAAATTCGGCAGCCAATTGAAATACAAACATGAATTGGTTATGCAATACATTTGACAAGATAAAAACATGGCCAAGGAGCACAGAAAAATGCAAACAACTGAATACAGTTTAACAACAGTGCAAAACAACAGTGTAACACCACACCATAACAACCACAAATTAATTGAAATGAACTTATATAAACTAACAAACAAAAGTACTAAAAATGTAATTACTACTGAATTACAATTTAGGGATTGCATTTTGATTGAAGTACATACCGCCAACAAATTATCAGTGCAATAAAATCAAAAGCAAACAACCTACTTGCAGGTCTCGCCCACTACTTTTCCAAAGAGTTTGGTTTATCCTTATGT
>NC_061102.1:9143595-9158856 GCF_015104395.2 Macrobrachium nipponense
AACCTCCCAGGAGTTTCCAGTTTCAATTTTATATACTTATGGTGTTGTCACAACAACACCATTTTAGCTTTTTATATTTACCGAAATTCGTTTCGCTTAAATTATAATTGCTCGAGCATATCTTTTTATGCTCGGTGTTCTAGCCGAACGCATTCCTTCGTGGAAAGGATTACTTGGCAACTCAGGATGACGAGTCAGCGGACAGCTACTGCGTATTGAATTGCCCGAGGCATTTCAGTATCAGCTGCCGCTTTGAGATAGACGGTTGTTTATGTCTTTCTCTACCTTGCTTTGATTGAATAACAACCGTATCTCTGCCCAACAATCACGGACTTAAGTCTCTGATTAACGGGGATTCTCGCATACATGAATGACCATCTACTGCTGAGAAACGCTAGTATTCATCGTCTTCGGTATTGCGAGAATTTTAAACAGAGATATCTATTCGACTCTCATCTTTCTGATTTACCGCACGGTAACAGAATTCTGTAATAGTCTCTTGCTGCATCGTATCCCGATAATTGCGAATGATTTTTTGCGGAATCTGAGTTTGTCCTCAAAATATCTTGTATTCGGAGGTGTACAATTGTTCATTGTTCACCCCGGATTAGCAGATGTATTGAAAGACATCGCCTACTCCACACCTGCCAGCTCTACTTCCAAACGTTCAGCCCATGAGAAGCAGTTCTTCAAGCGGCTCTCCCCTGTGTTTCATTACTGAAGAACGCCCCGCTTTCATTGCACAACGGACAGCAATGAAATGGCGGTTAGCGTTTTCAGTCATTTGTAAGCACAGGTTTAGAATCTTGAGATTCCTTCTCTCGATTCAGCTGGAAGACGTAGGTTGCATTCATTGCCTACCTTCGTCTTCAACGTCACATAGTGTTCGTTTTTCCTTAAGCTGAGATTCAACGTCTGAGATTTTCTTGCCATCAGGGACCTCGGTCTTTTGAAGGCAATTGACTTTCGCCTTTTTGAGCTTATGCATTAAGAGAATCATCGCCGCGCCGTCCGGCATCGGTGACTAACAAATATTTTATTGTTTGGTCTCTCAGCATACTCTTTAAAGGCGAAGGTCACGTGACTTACCCGGATGCTTGGACAACTTGCCTCTACTGATTCCGAACCAGTCAGTCGGCAGCTGTCAGAGCGTCCGAGTCAGTTACGAACTATGCTGTGGACTTAGTTCGGTTGTTCCAGAGCAATCATTACTTCGTCTTAATAGCTTGTCAGTATGAGTACTGTACATAACCAAAGTCGAGAAGAGGGATAGGTCATACGACTATTCCCTTCTTTTCGTCTTAGGTAACTGCATGACTTCTCTTGAGAAGTCAAGCACAAAGGGATGGGGGATTTGTGACGCTCGATTTCGTACCGATCTTCGTAGCGAAGACTCAGAACCCTTCGGTAACTGACGATTGGTTCGAGTCCTTCACAATACCCTCCTAATGGACGTCACCGCCTCCGATACGAAGGCTATGCTGCTTTGTCCTGTGAAGGTGCGACGGAGCTGTCTGAAGAAACTCGACACCCAGGATGAGTGTGGACGCCTCTTCATCATTCTCTCGCGTTCCGCAAGAACTTCTCCGTGGCGCAGGTAATGAAGGCAGGCGCCTGGTCCAACCGGACCGCATGCACCTCCTTCTACCTTCAGGATATGCCCACAGTTCCTTGGATCTTTTTCCTTGGGAACCGTGGTGTTGCTCAACACGTTGTGTAGTTAAGCCCAGACACTCGCAGGGCTGAACAGCATCGAGTCCTGGTGTGACCGTAAGAATGGATGAGGAATGAGAGTGTGACTGGCTCCTCTTCCCATCTTTTTCTCCCTCTACCTTTGGGGTAGAGGGACACGGTCGTCACCCTGCTGGGTAAGGACGAGATGCAGGTGAGCTACTCAATAGAGCACCATCCTATCCCTTTCAGTAGGGATAGGAGTAAATATCCACCACTTCTCTCCAACAAGGGGGAGGAAGTGGATGCCAAATTGAGACAAACCCATCATTATGATTGTCTCTTGCAAACAGGAACAAGTTCTTGCTTGCTGGTACGAAGAGATACGCTTGCCTCTCTCTTAGTACTTTGGCCCAGAGGTCTGACCATTGATCCTGCGGTGCACACCCCGATCAATCGGACAGAGGTTTGGATCCCTCCCTTGCTCTTACGACCAGGGAGGCACTCCAGGGTTGGACGAACACACCAGTCTGTTCACCAAAAAGACTCAGATTCCTCCCACCAAGAAGTGAGTCTTCCTATTGTTAAAGGACCGAGGGTTTGTATTACGTATCGGAACAAATGACAATTTGTCGAAAATTGCATTTTTCCTAACTATACAAACCTGAGGTCCTTTACATATAGTCCCACCTCATGCCACCCCTCACTCTGCAACTTTTTGCATGGGCCTAAAGCAAAAGTGATTCTTCACCTCTCGGTGCGCGGCGCGCGCACGATCGGACAAAGCAGTTAACTACCGTTCTCTTGTTTCGAAGCTTACGACCGTCCCAGCTGCCGCTAGTTACCTTCCTATTGTTAAAGGACCTCAGGTTTGTATAGTTAGGAAAAATGCAATTTTCGACAAATTGTCATATTTTAATACTTTTTCAGTTGTTTACAGTTTCAAATTTGATTAGGGAAATCATCCGTTAGTAATCAGTCATAGCCCAAGAAAAACAGAATTTGAAGAAAAGTGCGATATAATGTGTGTTTATAGTTAATATCAAGTTAATTAAAAACATTTATGTAACGGCACCCCTATGAATGATAGCCCGGAGCCGCCACTGCATATTAGGTCCGAATCGGCCAATATATGAAGGTCCGAATAAGCCTGGATAAAGGTCCGAATGAGCCAATACAGTGTCTGAATCAGCTGTTCCCATTTAAACTGGTGTCATTGGCTTTCTTTCGGCCCACCCACAGAACCGCCCATTTCCAGCGAAATTACTGTGAACGGTATTTCTATATAAACATTCCGCATCGTTCGTCCCCACGAATACGAAAGCTACCAGGTATTGGGGCGTCCAATGTATTTCGCCGGATGCAGGCTTATTCAGACCTTTTATCTTGGATGATTCGGACCATTTACTAGGCTGATTTGGACCCATACCAATAATTTTATATTAATTAAGCAATGGGTATTTCTATATAAGCATTCCGCATCGTTCGTCCCCGCGAATAGAAAGCACGGGAATTGGGGCGTCAAATGTTTTCGCCGGTTTAGTACGAGCCCCTGGGGTTAATTAACAGTAGCCTGAATAAATATTACTTAAAATTCTTGTTCAGGGGGTAAAACTGCATAGAAAAATCGGCCAATCATATGAAGGTCAGAATAAGCCAGTACATGGTCCGAATCAGCCAAGGTCCAAATAAGCCTATTCCCTATTTCGCTGTGTTTAGTACGAGCCCCTTGGGGTTAATTACATTCGTCGGAATAAATATTACTTAAAATTCTTGTTTAGGAGGTAAAACTGCACAGACAAACCGCAACTGCCATAGTCTAGGCCGCCGCTGAATAGTAATATAGATTTACCAAGATACGATTTCTGTACTTTAAAAAATTGTGGTTTGTTAATCATTTTCGTTTTCACGAAGTTGCCAAGACAGCCTAGACTGTTTTGAGTTTTTGCTGAATGCATAAAAGATGATTCAGATATAGCTAATGAACTGGAATACAGGTGAGATCATGAAAGGGAGCTGCCAAAGAAACTGACTCCTTGTTATTAAGAACAGGAGCTATCTGTAATAATCTTGAAATGTCTTTGGCTTAACCAAAAGATTTTTTTTTTTTTTTCTAGCCAGTTTGGTAGGATGTAATGGTTAAGCCTTGGGTGGATTCGAACTTATTCGTGTTAATGCTACTGACATGATTTAGGCCCATTGGGTCATGATTAAAGATCTCGAGGTCCGAATAATAGCCCTTGCCAGATAGGGGCGTATCCCTTTAGATGAAGTTAGGATGTTAGCTAGGCCTATTCTTCCAGTTGCAAATGTGCGTTACAACCATGATTCGAATCATATAAGCTTAGCCACCATCTCTTAACTACGAAATTTTATTAAGACTTATAGTTCCCAGTTTTAATTCCATCGTTAGGTTGTCGTTGATGTATAGTAATTTAAATTTGAAAGGGCATCAGAAGCACATCACTGTTTCCAGTATAAACTTGTCTTTCAAGAAGTGTTTAGAATATTTAAGGGATTCCGTAAGACCAGCAACTTTGGAGACATCACTTAAGTAAAGGTTGGAGGTTTGCTTATGCTTGTTACAGTTTTTAATTTAATCTACTGAAATAGCCACCGTAATGTGTAATTGTTGCTCCTCTGAAAATATCCATTTATAAGAAATTATGGTAATTCTTACATTCTGCTCCGCCAGCAAGTTATCAAATGTAAGTACTTTCACTATAAAGAGGGAAGTCCAAGGATTCGTTTGATATATCTATATCTAGTGGCGCTAGGTCTAGAAGTGGTTTTAGAAATAAAAATTAAATTTGACCCACCTGAAAAAACTAAAGTCCCTCGACTTCATAACTCTCTCAAATTATTCTTCAGACTCAGCTCTCGTTTGTTCGTTTGTACGTTAAAAACATAGATTTTGTCATTATCACATCATCGACTGTATTCTACGTAGCAAGACGTCACCCAAACGTCATAGTTTTTAACCAATGATGATTACCCACATTTTACTTGGGACTAGCATTTTAACAAAACTAGAATCACGTGACTTAAATACCCAATCAGGCGACAGTTTTACTAGGAAACTAACACTTTTCACACAAATTCCACCGCTATTATTTCAGTCTTTTGAGAGCCATGGAGGCGTGTTAACTTTTAACTTCTGGTGCGGTTTCTCATTTACCCTCTACTTTGGCATCAATTTATGTGGATTTCCTCCCAAGTTCTTGTCTCAATTGTTATTTCAATTATAAAGATTTTATTTTGCATTATTGTGGTAACATCGAAAGAAAAATAAAGTACTGCCAAGATCACGGTGTTATCAAAAGTGAAAGTGACACGGTTTGCCCCACCTGCCGACTTGATATTAACAAAAAGGCATTTCGGTGTGACAGAAGGCATGTTGTATTGAAAAACAAGAAGTGAAAAAAAAGGTGTAGATTTTACCTATCCATTTTTAAGGGAACTTGGTTTGAAAAGTCTCATTTAGATATATAATCTAATTTTTACTTGTATATAATTATATTGGTGCTAAATTTAATTATAAATTTGTTGAAAATAAATTAAGAATTTCTCACAAAACTATAAATGATTGGTGCTCATTCATTCGTTAGGTTACTGTGCATTAGGTATTTAGTCGGAAAGGTAAGATTGGTGGCCCAGGTAAAACTGTTGAAATAAACGAGAGTAAATTTGGAAGGCGAAAATATAATGTAGGCAGAGTAGTGACAGGCCAGTGGGTGTTTGGGGGATTTGCAGGGAGAATAGAGATTTCTTTGCTGTTCCTGTAGGAAGTAGGGGCAAAGTGACACTGTTAACAGTGATAAGGATTATATAGAGGGGGATGGGACGCATTCGACGGCGGCCGATTTCGTCACCGCGCCAGTTCGCCTCAGAGGACGTTTTGCCGCCGCTATATTAGTCACGGAGGACTATTCGCCGCAAATAGATAGTTGTTTTCAATGTTTAGATTTATGTCGTTTGGTTGTTAAATGTAATGAATAAAGTTTTCAGAAAAGATAGTTTTTTTATAATATTTAAAAGCAAAGAAATCCAAATTATTTATTTTCCTAATATTTTTTTTCCACTCTCCCCTAAGTTTTCAAAATGGAAGCAGACATTCTTAGCAAACGTGGAAAGGAAAAGTTTTCCATACACGAGGTGGCTTATTATTAATTTTTGACAAATCATGCCAAGAGTGATTCAACCAACCATCAAAATTTTGCGGTGCGATCACAAGGGGCAATGTAATGACGGATCCACACCCAAAAAGTAGCGCTGTGATAATGAAGATAAATGAATACACCCATTCTGCTTCTGCAGCTATAGTACAAGCCGCCAAAGCGAAGGCAAATGTAAAACGCCCTGCAGAAGAACCACAGGAAGTGCCTAGCGTTTTTATAAATAAATGTATAGCTGATGAGCCTTCGTCAGTCCAAGCATCTTTACCCAACGTTAAGCAGCATGAAGAAAATAATTTGACGAAAAAGGAATATAAGCTTAGCGTCAGCAACCCCTACTGATCTTCAGCAGTTGACGAATGACGATTCCAACTGCATATAAAATGTGTAAACCTGATAACGTAGCAGAATAAAAAAAAATTTTTGGCTGTTAGTGGTCAAGAAAATAATCGTATAATCATATTTGGAAGTAATCATTATTTAGTAGAATCGACATGGTTTGTGGACGGTACATTCAGCATAGCCACTATTTTATTATTATTTGTTTTATTTCTTGGTGTAAACCAATAACATTTATTACAATGTTAGAATATCTTGAAGGATTTTTAACTTTTTTCATAAACCATTGAAAAATTTATTTTATTTTTATTTTATTTTTTTTTTTTTGGTTAATTTGCACCTTGTAGTAGTAAAGATAAAATTGACTAAAAAAAAAAATGGATTATATTACTGGTGGCGAATAGTCTCCGGTGGCGAAATGACCCAAGTGGCCAAAAGCTGGTGAGGAACTGGCGGAGGGATTTCTTCATTTAAGTCAACCACTCCTTGAACTTTGTGCGCCCGCACACTGGAGCTCATATTAATACTATTGAGAGGCGGTGGCGGGATTTGAAGAATCTGTTGCCTAAATACGGTCGTCAAAAGGATCAGTTTGTCGGATATTTGGATCTTGGCTATTTTAAATTGCATTTTAAAGTATTGGATCATAGGCTCCATGCATTCTTAAAGATGGCAGCTCACCTTTACCCTCCAACCTAAGTAAGTACACAAAGGGTTTTAGGGTCTTATATTTAATATGCTGTGTAAGGGGGCCTTCGCCCCCCTGCTAGGTAAGGGCATGGCTACTAGGTTAGGTTAGGTGTTTTTTAGGTTAGCTGGTGGCCTTGTTTGTTGCTAATTCTACTTGTGCCATTATTCGTATGTTAAAACGGATTCTTTAATTCATTCCCCACCCAACAACCAAGCTCCTCTGTGGCGTGGTTGGTATGGTGTTTGCGTCCCACCTCGGTGGTCGCGGGTTCGTTCTCGGCCATTCCATTGAGGAGTGAGAAATGTGTATTTTTGGTGATAGAAGTTCACTCTCGACGTGGTTCGGAAGTCACTTAAAGCCGTTGGTCCCGTTGCTGAATAACCACTGGTTCCATGCAACGTAAAAACACCATACAAACAAACAAACTACCCAAAAACCCCGGTTTCCCACTGGGGGTCCCTCAATATTGGAAAGGTTAACAAATAGGGTGAAAATACAGTTCCTCCTAAAAACAAAAACAAAAAATCAGATTTAGATAAAGCACCAAGTAATTCATAAAAAAAAAAAAATCAAAATTATTAGTGGCGGAGCTATTGTATAGAATTACCGTGCGGTCCTCTTATAGCTTTATTATTACGAGTTTTAGTTAATGAGAAGCAGTTTTCCCGATATTTTTGCGCACACATGATGACGTCACGAGGAGAGAATGTTCCGTTTTATTTCATATACAAGTTTTGACGGGGAATTTACGTATATATATAAAAGGATCACTTTTCATTCGTCTTAGGCATCGCCTAAAATCATGCTTTATCGTCATAAGCTCTTTCCAGTAGGCACGTGAGAAAAACTTTTCGCACTTGATTGCGTTTTTAAGTAACATACTACGAGTAGGATATTTTTATTTTTAATGAGTATTTTTTCAACTAGAGAGGATTGAGAATATTCCTCGGTATTTCTATATAAGCATTCCGCATCGTTCGTCCCCGCGAATACGAAAGCCACTACGAATTGGGGGGTCAAATATATTTCGCCGTGTTTAGTACGAGCCCCTGGGGGTTAATTATAGTTGTCCGAATACATATTACTTAAAATTCTTGTTCAGGAGGTAAAACTGCATAGAAAAACTGCAACTGCCATAATCTAGGCCGCCGTGTTATAGTAATATAGATCTACCTTGATTAGGGCTGCCAGGTCTGGCATTTTAATGGCATTTTGGCATCTATTTTAAGTTCATGCCAAACCCTGTTTGGCTTTGTATTTGGCATATTGACCGTTCGCCGTATGGAGTATTATAATGCAGTCGTCAAATGTTCCCTCCCGCAATTCTCTCGAATCAGACCGTGAATGTTCCTTAAAATTTGTATCTCATTTTGACTGCTTGTTCCAACCCTGCAAATATAGGGTGAATTTTCTAAAAATTAAATTAAATTAGATTAATAAATAGTTTTATTTTCTTTCTCCTTTGAAATCTTACCTTGAAATCACATCCTTACCCGAATAGGACTACATGGCTGGAAATTGCCTACATATGAAAGGGACCCTTCAAAAGTTACGCTTCATAACACACGTCCTGACACCCCCTACAAAATTATAACATCAGCTAGAGCCACGCCCCACCCAGTTTGTTTCTCCTTGTTTTAAAATGCAATAATATATTAAAGTTTAGCATAATACCTGGAAATTCTTACCATATAATTTTTCTTAATACATCTATGTTATGGTATTAAAGACTAGCAGATAATTAGGCAAGAAAAAAAAAATTCCATATTCCCAATATTACTGGATTCTTTACTCTCTCTCTCTCTCTCTCTCTCTCTCTCTCTCTCTCTCTCTCTCTCTCTCTCTCTCTCTCTCTCTCTTTTGTCCTTCTACAATTAAATCTTTTCAAAAGAAGCAAAGGAAAAAAATCTAAAAATGTTATGTAACTTATGACTTTACCATCCTCCCCCCACTGTCACACTCATTAACACTTCACCATAAACGCCCTAAAAGGCGTTACGAAAATTTTGAACGGTCCCAAAATTGCAGTTTCATAGTGATCGTGAAAATCACAATTTTATGTGGCTCTCTAGAAGGGACCTAAAAATGAAAATTACCGTTCCATGTACCTCGAGAACAGGATTTCAAGACTACAAAAACTTTATATGGTTAAAATACTTGTGAATCAACAGACTTCATTGGTAACTAAAGTCCGCATACTAATGCTTGCCAGGCTAAACAAAAATCCTCCAATGATGAAAAAATTTTCTCCATGAAAACTTCACCCAAACACACACGCTTTCTAGACAGCTAAACTAACTCTCAAACTGGTAAAAAAAATGAAAAACTACAAGACCTCTAAAACCAAAAGGGAAGGAAAACAATAAAATTATTACCCGAAATAAATTGAAAACAAAACCAAAAAATATTGATTCATATCTTAACCTAAAAAAAAATCTCCATAAGCCAAGACACTGCTGTATTTGAAACTAAAATTTACAAAATCCTGGTTTTCACTTATCTTCCCTTTACTTTCCAACACTTGAGTATCTTCCACTGTGCTCTTCAACTTCTTTAACTTAACCATAACCCAATTCGACTACTGAAAAATAATTAAATAGCTTCTATCCTAATATGTAGTTAAGAAATCCACTAAGAAATTAATTAACCATTCATAGTGAAAGTCAAGAATATATTTAGCGTTCAAGATGATTTGATTCTTTACAAGAAGTCTACCTATTAATTTAACATTAAGATCAATAATCCCTTCTTACAACTGAGAAAATATAATTATTAATTCAAAATTAAAATCAATAACCCCTTCATCCAACTGAGAAAATATACCTATTAATTAAAAATCGTGATCAATAACCCCTTCTTCCTATTGAGAAAATATACCTATTAATTCAGAATTCAAATAAATAACCGCTTCTTAAAAATGGGAAAATAGACCTATTAATTCAACATTAAGATCAATAACCCCTTTTTACAACTGAGAAAATAAACCTATTAATTATACATTAAGATCAATAAGCCTTTCTTAAAAATGGGAAAATAGACTTTATAATTCAACATTAAGATCAATAACCCCTTTTTACAACTGAGAAAATAAACCTATTAATTCAACATTGAGATCAATAAGCCTTTCTTTAGAATGGGAAAATAGACTTAATAATTCAACATTAAGATAAATAATCCCTTCTTACAACTGAGGAAATAGACCTACTAATTTAAAATTAAGATCAATAACCCTTTCATACAACTGAGGAAATAGACCTACTAATTTAAAATTAAGATCAATAACCCCTTTTTACAACTCAGAAAATATTCCTATTAATTTTATATTAAGATCAATAACCCCTTTTTACAACTGAGAAAATAAACCTATTAATTCAACATTAAGATCAATAACCCCTTTTTACAACTGAGAAAATAAACCTATTAATTCAACATTGAGATCAATAAGCCTTTCTTAAAAGTGGGAAAATAGACTTAATAATTCAACATTAAGATAAATAATCCCTTCTTACAACTGAGAAAATAACCTATTAATTCAACATTAAGATCAATAATACCTTCTTACAACTGAGAAAAAAGACCTATTAATTCAACATTGAGATCAATAACCCCTTTTACAACTGAGAAATCACAATTTTATGTGGCTCTCTAGAAGGGACCTAAAAATGAAAATTACCGTTCCATGTACCTCGAGAACAGGATTTCAAGACTACAAAAACTTTATATGGTTAAAATACTTGTGAATCAACAGACTTCATTGGTAACTAAAGTCCGCATACTAATGCTTGCCAGGCTAAACAAAAATCCTCCATGATGAAAAAAATTTTCTCCCATGAAAACTTCACCCAAACACACACGCTTTCTAGACAGCTAAACTAACTCTCAAACTGGTAAAAAAAATGAAAAACTACAAGACCTCTAAAACCAAAAGGGAAGGAAAACAATAAAATTATTACCCCGAAATAAATTGAAAACAAACCAAAAAAAATATTGATTCATACTTAACCTAAAAAAATCTCCATAAGCCAAGACACTGCTGTATTTGAAACTAAAATTTACAAAATCCTGGTTTTCACTTATCTTCCCTTTACTTTCCAACACTTGAGTATCTTCCACTGTGCTCTTCAACTTCTTTAACTTAACCATAACCCAATTCGACTACTGAAAAATAATTAAATAGCTTCTATCCTAATATGTAGTTAAGAAATCCACTAAGAAATTAATTAACCATTCATAGTGAAAGTCAAGAATATATTTAGCGTTCAAGATGATTTGATTCTTTACAAGAAGTCTACCTATTAATTTAACATTAAGATCAATAATCCCTTCTTACAACTGAGAAAATATAATTATTATTCAAATTAAAATCAATAACCCTTCATCCAACTGAGAAAATATACTATTAATTAAAAATCGTGATCAATAACCCCTTCTTCCTATTGAGAAAATATACTACCTTAATTCAGCAATTCAAATAAATAACCGCTTCTTAAAATGAAAACGAAAATAGACCTATTAATTCAACATTAAGATCAATAACCGCTTTTTACAACTGAGAAAATAAACAAAACCTATTAATTATACATTAAGATCAATAAGCCTTTCTTAAAAATGGGAAAATAGACTTTTTATAATTCAACATTAAGATCAATAACCCCTTTTTACAACTGAGAAAAATAAACCTATTAATTCAACATTGAGATCAATAGCTTTCTTTAGAATGGGAAAATAGACTTAATAATTCAAACATTAAGAAAATAAACTAAACCTTCTTACAACTGAGGAAATAGACCTACTAATTTAAAATTAAGATCAATAACCCTTTCATACAACTGAGGAAATAGACCTACTAATTTAAAATTAAGATCAATAACCCCTTTTTACAACTCAGAAAATATTCCTATTAATTTTATATTAAGATCAATAACCCCTTTTTTACAACTGAGAAAATAAACCTAAAACCAATTAATTCAACATTAAGATCAATAACCCCTTTTACCAACTGAGAAAATAAACCTATTAATTCAACATTGAGAATACAATAAGCCTTTCTTAAAAGTGGAAAATAGACTTAATAATTCAACATTAAGATAAATAATCCCTTCTTACAACTGAGAAAATAACTATTAATTCAACATTAAGATCAATAATACCTTCTTACAACTGAGAAAAAAGACCTATTAATTCAACATTGGAGATCAATAACCCTTTTACAACTGAAGAAATCACAATTTTATGTGGCTCTCTGAGAAGGACTAAAATGAAAATTACCGTTCCATGTACCTCGAGAACAGGATTTCAAGACTACAAAAACTTTTATATGGTTTAAAAATACTTTGTGAATCAAACAGACTTCATTGGTAACTAAAGTCCGCATACTAATGCTTTGCCAGGCTAAACAAAAATCCTCCAATGATGAAAAAATTTTCTCCATGAAAACTTCACCCAAACACACACGCTTTCTAGACAGCTAAACTAACTCTCAAACTGGTAAAAAAAATGAAAAAAAAACTACAAGACCTCTTAAAACCAAAAGGAAGGAAAACAATAAAATTATTACCCGAAATAAATTGAAAACAAAACCAAAAAAATATTGATTCATATCTTAACCTAAAAAAAAAATCTCCATAAGCCAAGACACTGCTGTATTTGAACTAAAAATTTACAAAAAATCTGGTTTGCACTTTATCTTTCCCTTACTTTTTCAACACTTGAGTATCTTCCACTGTGCTCTTCAACTTCTTTAACTTAACCATAACCCAATTCGACTACTGAAAAATAATTAAATAGCTTCTATCCTAATATGTAGTTAAGAAATCCACTAAGAAATTAATTAACCATTCATAGTGAAAGTCAAGAATATATTTAGCGTTCAAGATGATTTGATTCTTTACAAGAAGTCTACCTATTAATTTAAAACTAAGATCAATAATCCCTTCTTACAACTGAGAAAATATAATTATTAATTCAAAATTAAAATCAATAACCCCTTCATCCAACTGAGAAAATATACCTATTAATTAAAAATCGTGATCAATAACCCCTTCTTACAACTGAGAAAATATACCTATTAATTCAACATTGAGATCAATAACCGCTTCTTAAAAATGGGAAAATAGACCTATTAATTCAACATTAAGATCAATAACCCCTTTTTACAACTGAGAAAATAAACCTATTAATTATACATTAAGATCAATAAGCCTTTCTTAAAAATGGGAAAATATACTTTATAATTCAACATTAAGATCAATAACCCCTTTTTACAACTGAGAAAATAAACCTATTAATTCAACATTGAGATCAATAAGCCTTTCTTTAGAATGGGAAAATAGACTTAATAATTCAACATTAAGATAAATAATCCCTTCTTACAACTGAGGAAATAGACCTACTAATTTAAAATTAAGATCAATAACCCTTTCATACAACTGAGGAAATAGACCTACTAATTTAAAATTAAGATCAATAACCCCTTTTTACAACTCAGAAAATATTCCTATTAATTTTATATTAAGATCAATAACCCCTTTTTACAACTGAGAAAATAAACCTATTAATTCAACATTAAGATCAATAACCCCTTTTTTACAAAAACTGAGAAAAATAAACCTATTAATTCAACATTGAGATCAATAAGCCTTTCTTAAAAGTGGGAAAATAGACTTAATAATTCAACATTAAGATAAATAATCCCTTCTTACAACTGAGAAAATAACCTATTAATTCAACATTAAGATCAATAATACCTTCTTACAACTGAGAAAAAAGACCTATTAATTCAACATTGAGTTCAATAACCCCGTTTACAACTGAGAAAATAAACCTATTAATTCAACATTAAGATCAATAACCCCTTTTTACAACTGAGAAAATAAACCTATTAATTCAACATTATGATCAATAAGCCCTTCTTACAAATGGGAAAATAAACCTACTAATTTAAAATTAAGATCAATAACCCCTTTTTACATCTGAGAAAATATACCTATTAATTCAACATTGAGATCAATAAGCCTTTCTTAAAAAGGGGAAAATAGACTTAATAATTCAACATTAAGATAAATAATCCCTTCTTACAACTGAGAAAATAGACCTATAAATTATACATTAAGATCAATAACCCCTTCTTACAACTGAGAAAATATACCTAATAATTCAACATTAAGATCAATTACAGTGGCTGAAGGTTTAATAAGTTTTCCACCTCGACGTAAGTCAACCTATTTTGATGTTCCAAGTGATTCCTTATTCTGGTTCGTGATTCCTGGTTCCTCCTCCGTCGTTGTACTATTCAGTTCAAACCGAAGTCGTAAAAGTACACCAGTAAAGACGATTTGATGCAACGGAGATTGTTTCCATGAAAATAACTGATTTTTTTCAGTTATTTACGAGATTTTCCGTCAAAATGGTACTCTTGTCATATTCACAGGCCACTTGAATATACTTACAAAAACTTAATAAACAAGCTATTGTCGAGCTAAGGTTAAAGATATACATAACCTAAAACCTACTTTGAACTTGGATTTCTTGTCTTCATCAGGTAAGTTGAACTAATTTGACTATTTTTATCCTTTCAATATATATTCTAGTTTTTTACGGGGTGTAAATTTATCTATTACTAAATTTAACATATTGTTACATTTTCCACGGGGTATAAAGGTGACTGTGACTGTGAGAGGAATTATGTCGGAACTCTGTACAGTCAACACTAAACCTTACAACCCTATAATTTACTTAGATGTTTTAATTTATTTAATTGCTAATAAATTTGAGAATTACAACGAGTTTCATCAACGGCGTGTTAATTTCGCGAGTCTAAATTCATAAGGCTATAATTATTTCTCATATGGTTATATACATATTTCGCTATCATAAATTGACACCAAAAAGCGCTGTATGCCTACGTAAGAACTTGCTCAACCAAATGTTTTGCATACAATTGTTGTATGCCGTTCACGGTCAAGTGATTGAGTTTACAGGATTATCAAATGCCGCATCTGAATTTAGCGTTTTTCTCTTACGTCTTAGTGAGACAATAAGCTTAAAACTTGGCCGATCTATTAAAAAAAACACTCGAATTGTATCGAATTGACTTTACTGGTGTACTGGAACTACTAGGATAGATACAACAGCAGGTCTTGGAACAAAGCATCGTCTGCGAATAGAAAGTTAATCTACGCTAGTTAACCCTTCCGTAAAAATATGATTCGATAAAAACAGTATGGATGAACAGGTCCTAAACGGAAATACATTTACCGTAGTTATTTAGTTAACAGGAGTCTAAGAAACTGACCAATTGCAGTTCGTTTTATTACGTTAAAAGCACGAACACACAGCTACCTCGAGGATAGGTCTAAATTTCTTAGGTAATGATTTTGATATTAA
>NC_061102.1:9166856-9309349 GCF_015104395.2 Macrobrachium nipponense
TTCCAACTCTTGAGTATCTTCCACTGTGCTCTTCAACTTCTTTAACAATTATAAAATCTGCTTATTTCCGAAATAAAATGCATTTGAAAATCCATTTGTAATGTTCATAATTGACGTAAATCTTGTTCCGTCCACGACCGAGCCAGGCATTTTCTCATGATCCAAATACCCGAAGCCCAAATGTTCTAAATATCTGATACTCCTGCTACATTAGACCTATATATATATATATATATTATATATATATATATATATATATATATATATATATATATATATATATATATATATATATATATATATATATATATATTGCTACGTCTATAGAACGCCTCGCCTTCCAGCAGTTTTAGTTATATTTAATTAGTAAAGTAGCAGCCATGCCGTCTCCTGAAGCTACTGTTGTTGGGAGAGTGTATGTCGTAGGAATGATATTTCCGGTCTGACGGAAGCTTAGGGTAAGAGAGGCAAGTCACAGGAGTAGCTAGGCTTCGAGATGGATTTTAGGGACTTCTACAATAAGACCTATTTTCCTTCCCAATTTGCTGGCGTTGTGTTTACCACCTTTCAGGCAATGCTCGAGGCAGTTTTTTTTTTTTTTGGAAGACCCCCGTGATTCGAAACACCAAGCAGTATCGGTCTCAGTCGGCTGCGAGACGTGATCTCGGACAGAGGTCAAATTGCCAGCCTCCCAAAATTAGGCCTACCCACGACGCACTGGTGGACACGGACCCCAGACCTGAACAGAGGTCGGGACCGCATTCTTCTACAAAGGATACACAGAATATTGCATAAAGATTCCATGAGTCACGTGCCGTCTCTGCCCGCAAGTGTGCATTAACCCAAGTGAATGAAAATCAGCTTGAATTGAATGAGACTATAAGCCCCAACGTGGGGGCCAATATCATTTAACTTTTCTCCAGGCCAGCACGGGCCTTTTTGTAAATAATAGTTTTAAAGTAACGAGCTGAGTTTTCTGGCGACCTTCCCTCTAAAGAAAGTTTACGGTAAGTTCAAGCAATTCCCTCTTGAAATCCCTAAATTACTTCGTTTACGTATCTTAGTCTACAACCAAGGCCCTATATACGTAACATTGTCGACCTCGCCGAGGATCGAATCCGGGCTTGCTTAAAAAAGCTTGTAAATCGCGTTATCTGTTGTAAAACGTAAACTGTAAATTATTTTACAAAACGTAAATCAAGCACACTTGCAGGGAAAGAAGACACACTGACTCACGGTAAGGTATTCCATTCATTAATATGATTATTCTATAACCAATGTTAGCTTAAGGTACGTTTAAGTATTTTTATTGTAGAAAGTGTGTTAAACAAATGCGTAGGTAGAAATCTTATTATTTGTAACGGCGAACGCGCCAGAGCTTTATTTTAGCGGCGAGCAAACAATTTGCCCCGCGAATTCTCTGTTACTTTGTGCTGTCCTCGTCGGACGAGACAGAGCACGTGGTGTAGAATAGAATGCCAGAAAGAACCAGATCAAAAACTAGGAAGTGCTTTGCCAGGGTTTATTGCTGTGTTTGAAAGCCTAGCTAGTTTAGGAGTGTTTTACTAATAGTTACGGCAAAAGAAGTGTACAATTCTTTGTCTGTGATATGTTAGGGAATCCATTTTTAACTTAGTTTCATTCAAGTGTTGGTAACCGCTTACCTCGCTCTCAGCTTAAATTCAGCTTAGAGCATTTTCGCGCCTGCCGCGGTCTCAACCAGCTTTCGTTTTCGCTCACAGCGGCAGCCATGTTTTTATCCCTTTAAACATTACCTAAACAATTTTAAGCAAAGTAAACGTAAGTCTCAAAGTTTTAACGTAAATAATATCGATCTCGGTACTAGTATCTACGTTCTGCCAGAGAAATTAACGTAATTCGTCCTTGAATAAGAAAGTAGTATTTTGTGTTGTAAATTGCCTTCGCATTTACAGAGAACCCGCTCTTCTCCGCCTCACGTGTCTCCTCGCATCGCTCACTCGCGCGCTGAGCGAAAAATTTCATTTCACTTAACGTAACCTCATTTACAATTGTTTGCTAACATCGTTTTTCAAATCTTACCGTAATTTTTCACTTTGTCCTTAACGTAGTTAACGTAACATCTTAAAAGTAAAGTCACTTGCAAGAATTGTTAACGTAAAACGCGTCTTTGTAAAAATTCATATGAAACGCAAATCATTTCATAAGCGCGAGCCGCAATAGTAACGTAAAAAAATCGTTCACCACGACCCCGCGCGTTATCATTTTTCATTACTAAAACTTATCCAAAGCAATTCTTTCATTTCACGTTAACGTAAGTAAACAAATCATTTAACGCAAGTTGCGTCATATTAAACTAAACGTTAGTAGTTCAATTCAATATAAGGGAGTTCATTCACATAATCATTTTTTCACCCTCTCCGAGAGAGAGAGAGAGAGAGAGAGAGAGAGAGAGAGAAACCAGAAACCCAGTATTCACGAAGCCAAGAGTACTACATCTTACCATTAATTATAGCATGCCGAATTAACCTTATTTTAGGTCTCTTGTGTCTTTCATTTACACAGCGTGATACGTACGCGCATGTGTCCAGTGCAGTTTGCAAACATTTATTTGTTTCATTTATCGAGTACTTCAGCGAGTGACTGAGCATTTCTAAAATTTCCATTACCTGTCGTTGCCCGAGTGGTCTTTTCATTTTCTTTATCACGAAAGACTTGCGTATACCGCAGCACAATTCGCACAGTGTGCCACGCCAATTCATTACTCCCAGACAGGGAAGTCGTTACCAGTTTAGGACTGGCCACCCACCAGTGCACGTCAGGTCTTACCATTTCACAGTGCCACTAATTTTTGACACTGTCCATCGACTGCTGCTGAAGTACTCCCACCTTTTACTTTCTCTCCTCCACTATTACCCTCTGCCATGAGCAGTGCCATTTCACTTCAGTAATATTTAAGTATACTGCATGTAGTGTCCGGGACACACCAGCTCACGATACCAGTGCTCCAAGGAACGCCTCCATAAATGCCATTGCACTTGTACAGGCCGTACAGGTAGCCATTAAACCTGCGTGTCCGTCCTTACGGAACGCCCAATAATTAGTGTGTCCGTGTACAAGGGTCAGTGATCCTTCGGAAACACTCAACAAGGGAACGCCTCCCAAAAGTGCGCAATACCAGCACTACTAGTGCTGCCCAAGGAACGCCTCCTCATAAGTGCCGCGCACCTGTACAGACGTACAGGTAGCCCCTATACCTGCGTGTCCGTCCTACGGAACGCTCATTCATTATAGAGTATCCGCCATTTTGGATCATTGAACCAAGGAACGCCTCCTCATAAGTGCCGTGCACCTGTATTTGGACCTACAGGTAGCCCCATTCCAGCGTCTCCCAACTTAGGAACGCCCTTAAGTGTGACGTACGCCGTACACTCCATTTGATTTTTTCACCTCTTTAGAAGGTGCCAATCCAGAAGTGCCAACCAACTTAAGGGACACTTCCCAAGTGCCACAGAGCACCCATCTTCTCAGACTTTTTCTCTACCACGTCGCAGAAACACCTTTCCAAGTGAGGTGCCACTTTCCACAGTAGGCACTCCTATTCCATTCCGTACCCTTCCTGGCCATTATTTTCATTTTCATCAGAGCCTCTACTGCAGCCTAAGGGAAATGTCTTCCCCTGCTTCCCGCGACTTCTTTGCCGTAGAGCTCGAGAGGCTCCGAGTCCTCATAACTCTGGGCAAGGAGGCTGGTTACACTGGACCAGCAGACAAAGACGCAGCAGGCTGCTGCGCGCCAGCAGGGAAGGAAAGGGAAGAAAGCGAAGCAGAGAGGAAAGCCGCAGAAGCACGAGAGAAAAGAAAGAGTAAGCAGGAGGATAGCAGGATAAGCCAGAGAAGCAAGGAAAGAGAAAGAAGGAAGGAAGAAAGGCGATGAAAGCATAGCTAGCTCCCTAGATGACGCAATCTCTCTGCTAGTTTCCAAGCCCCAGACCATGAGCTGGACTCCCGGTAAGAGGTGGTTGCGGAGGTTCTGCACCACTTGTTGTGTGCGGTGGGGCATGCTGTGGATTCCGAACCAGTGCCCAAGTCGGTCTCTACCTTGGGAGGAGAGCTTCCAGGGTGAACTTCTCCAAGGCTACCATGTAGCCCTGCCTGATGAACAGTCTCTACGGCCTATCAGTGGGTACAAGTCATGGCCGACACCGAAGCCCAGGTCTCCCTTATTTCCAGAAAGGCATTGCCTAGGGGTGCCAAAATCCAGACGAACGAAGAAATTCAGTTTGAATGGATTGACGGTAACCTCTATTCTGTTCCTTCGGTCCTTCTGAATGTGGAAATGCCCTTTCTGGACCAGGAGACCAGGGAAACCACATTGTGCCGCCTGGGCGTAGTTGACCAATTTCATGATGTTTATCAGGTGATATTGGGCCGAGATCTACTAAAGCCGTATCTCCCCTGGACGCAGCTCCCACTACCAGATGCACCGGACACCTGCAGCATGCCAGATAACCACACCTCAATTTTTATTTGGTTCAGAGGCTAGTGCCTCCGATGTCCCCGACATCCTGTCTATTTGCGAACCCTGGCCCTGACCCAGTATCAGAGCCACCCGAAGTTTCTTCCGCACCATCTCAGCCTCTTACCGGCATTTTAACCAGCCTACCTCCTCCCTTTTGGAAGAGGTAAGCCCACCAGTTTGACCCCGGCTTGTTTCCGAGGGTGATCCAACAGAGGACGTTTCACCTGTGCCAGAGCACACTGCCAGCCTTGGTGACTCCACAGATTCGCAACCTGTGGGGCCATCTCGGTCTTATCATCCGTGTCCAGCCCAACTGGAAGAGGTTCTGGAACACGTTCTGCCGAGACTGGTGGCCGCAAGGGTCACATGTCTGCCCAACTAGGAGGGTGCGCAAATTTAATATTCTGCCATCGCAATGGCCGTCACCAATCCTTCTTCTCTAGGACCCCCAGCTAAGGGCCCTATAACCGTCGCACCCCTCCAAAGCATTATCAGCCAAGCCACGTCAGAGCCTACGACGACTCTGGCGCTCAAATCTCCCTGATACGGGAAGACCGAATCCCCCGAGGGGCTAATATTGACAGACGTCAACTGATAACTATTGAAGGCATCAATCACATTTAAACTGATCCTCCCTTCCGACCGTCCAATTGAGGGTCACCAGACCTCACTTCTCCAAAGAATGTACTCTTGCAGTTGCAAGCTACATCCCAGGAGGTTACGACCTCCTCCTAGGGCAAGACATGAAGTCTCCCTCACAATTCAAAAAGCCTAGGGGTCCTAACCCCATGTCAATTCACTCCAAAGCAAGGAGTCATCGAAATTCTACTTCCTCTAGGAAGTACGTCAAAAAAACACCAACAGTCTCCCCCGCTACCAAGGAGGGAGATTGATCATTCACAGTTCCGTTGCAAAACCTGCAACGTAATAGCTGGACTCCACGAATTGGCCTAGGTGCCCTAGCAAAGTTATGTGCAGCGGACACTGTCCAAAGTCCCACAAGGCTTAGCCATTCCAAAAGAGACAGGAGCCTCTGTCTCCCATAACCAAGGGCCGGGCAACGCTGAGAGGTATTGCACCTCCGGTACCCCCACAGGTCCAGTCGACCTCAACTCTCTGCCAGTACCACTTGGCAGCACTGAGCAGTGCCAAGCTCCGTCCAGCCTGGACGTAGAGCCACCACCGAACTTGACCTCTGCGCCTGGCCCCGAGATAGTGCCGCGCCTAACCTTATCAAGGATCCTCCTACAGGAGATCCTCCAACAGGCATGGAGCTTACCACAGCCCATGGCCAATCACTAGTTTCAGTATTCTTCACCCTCACCACTGTCGCCCGAGGATGAACCTCCGGCAGACCTAACATTCATACCTCCTCTGGAAAACCAGGAACTGCCCCGGACCAGGAGTCAGCCTGGAGTTTTCCCCTTAGACGGGCTGTCGCAGCAGCCGGAGTGAGGGCCTCCCCTGCAGTAGTTCCACCTCTACGACGGTTGCTGCAGATACCGAAGTAGGGTGTTCTCCTGCAATCCTTCAGGCTACCGCTGCCTCAGCTCCTGCCGGCGTTTCTGGCCTTACCCCAGAGTCGTTGCCTCCGTCTACTCCTAGGACTGGTATAGCCAGGTCCTGGAGGAATAAGAAGAAGAAGAAGAAGGGACGTAATTAACATATTAACAAAAAGAGCCACATGCTCTCCTTGACACCTGTGCCCGAGGTACAGTGTCGCATTCATTTGCAGAATGATCCTGGCACCTACCCAGAGAAGGTAGCCAGCCTGATCTCTGCCAGTAGCACTAACCCTCTAACCCCTAGCCATTGTAATACTAACCCTTACTTAAATATAACTACCTCATTGCATTTCCCTCCTGGTCAACTAACCACTCATCATCCCCAAGCATCATTACCTCTTATCATGTATCTTAACAATTCCGTCGCTGAACTACTGCTGTGCGTACCACACTCTGGAATGATTGCGTCTTCATTTAACTGTATTGAGTAGGTTAGGCTAATGATTTAGTACCAGGGCATTAGGTTAGTAGCAAGTAGAATTTTCAAGTAACCTTATCTAGGGGTAGAGTAGATTGTCGTCACAAGACAACCTGTAGTTATTTATTAGGCTAGACTACATCACTATATTAAGTTAGTACACTTAGCATCTTTGCCTATAAGTTAGGTAGGCCATTGTAGTCAGCCGTATCGCTGCTCAAAAAACTTCAAGTTAGAGTAGGAGAACTGGGTAGTCGAGGCGATCAACTTATTTAAGCCAAGACCTTCACGCCCGAAAGGGAGTGAATGCCTTCTTAACAGGGGGAGCTGCTACGTCTATAGAACGCCTCGCCTTCCCAGCAGAGTTTTAGTTATATTTAATTATAAAAGTAGCAGCCATGCCGTCTCCTGAAGCTACTGTTGTTGGGAGAGTGTATGTCGTAGGAATGATATTTCCGGTCTGACGGAAGCTTAGGGTAAGAGAGGCAAGTCACAGGAGTAGCTAGGCTTCGAGATGGATTTTAGGGACTTCTACAATAAGACCTATTTTCCTTCCCAATTTGCTGGCGTTGTGTTTACCACCTTTCAGGCAATGCTCGAGGCGGTTTTTGGAAGCCCCCGTGATTCGAAACCAAGCAGTATCGGTCTCAGTCGGCTGCGAGACGTGATCTCGGACAGAGGTCAAATTGCCAGCCTCCCAAAATTAGGCCTACCCACGACGCACTGGTGGACACGGACCCCAGACCTGAACAGAGGTCGGACCGCATTCTTCTACAAGGATACACAGAATATTGCATAAAGATTCCATGAGTCACGTGCCGTCTCTGCCCGCAAGTGTGCATTAACCCAAGTGAATGAAAATCAGCTTGAATTGAATGAGATATAAGCCCCAACGTGGGGGCCAATATCATTTAACTTTTTCTCCAGGCCAGCACGGGCCTTTTTGTAAATAAATAGTTTTAAAGTAACGAGCTGAGTTTTCTGGCGACCTTCCTCTAAAGAAAGTTTACGGTAAGTTCAAGCAATTCCTCTTGAAATCCTAAATTACTTCCGTTTACGTATCTAGTCTCTCACGAAGGCCCTATATACGTAACAATACATATATATTATATATAATATATATATTAACATAAGCAGTGTGCATTCCTAAGCTATTGTCCGCCAGTTACAAGGAAATTCTTAATTTAATTCCAGGCTAATGAGCAGGTGGGCATGGCTGACTCTTCCATCTGTCAAAGTTGGTTGTCAACGCGATTCAAGAATATTTTCAAATCCTCATTTCAATTGTTGACAAAGAGATACGTTAATGGGGGAAACTCTGTCAGTATTAAAACCTAAAATTGATAAGTTAAGAAGCCAGTAGACTGCTCATAGATATGGACTACGTCCATTTTGTTACAAATTTTTCGAAATAAAAGCAGCCTCCCACTAAAATTCGTGTTCCACAGGCCAGCAAAGCAAATAATTACACCTATACCGTGCACGGCTGTTCGCCTAACTAATTTTTGCTTACTATCAACCGGTATTTAAGCTATTGCTCTATTAACTGCAGAACCACTAATGAACTAAGTTTGCGTATTTGCCATTAAATAAGTTCGTAAGGCATCGTTGCTGTCATCAGCCAACAGTTTTAACAGAATTTTTCAAGAATTTAATGGATTTTTGGCTGACTTTGCCATATTACCCGAGACCGGAAAAGAACAGTCAAGAGGTCGTCTCTGGTGTTTTAATAAACCAGAGGGCTACGTTAGGCCTCTTAAATTTCAAGTCTGGCCCCTGTTGCTTTACGCTTGTTCCATATGAATGGGGTTCCTGTATATAGCAATATACTACTATATAATAATATTGTGGACTATTTTTCGGTAGATCTAGGTAATACCTACTGCGCGTCGGGCATTTCTTTGGAAATTACAGGTTCAAATAGTATTTGGGTTGCTTATAAAGAACTTACCGTTATTTATTTATTTTTTTTTTTTGGTGACTGTATTTATCCCCCAGCGGCTAGTACTAAACACGGCGAAATACATTAGACATCCCCAATCCCTAGTGGCTGTCGTATGCGCGGGAACGTTCCTTGCAGCCAGTGCGGAGTTATTCCTTGAATTGCCTATTTTTCCAATGGGGTTTATCTTCGGAATAATAACAGCAATACTTCACACGCGACAAAAGTTCTGTCATAGACCCCAAATCACAGATAGGTCCCAGAGCTTAATAATGTTCACAAACGTTTAGGTCATAATTTAGTGTTTACGGTGGCATTTAGCTTCGAAGGGTGTCACAATTACCCAAATTGTCGAAATCTTACAAAATTATGCATTCATTTCCCTAGACATCCCTTTCAATGGGCATTTTCAATTAAAACCCATGGTTAGTCTAACGACCAACGTCTATAAATTCAAGTATATTATCTCTCAAAGAATATAAGAAAAACTACCTTGGATTGCCTTTGTCCTTACCAGAGCCCTTGCCTTCATTTCACAAGCACTTTTTGTTTACATGCACTACTTCCCAGTCTCCTCTTTAGAACTACACTGAGGCTTCCAGTCTCTGGAAAAGGAATCGCTTTGGCCAATCAGAGGCCTCCACCATGCTCAACTTCTCTGTTCCAGTCTTGCATTGGCTGAAAACTTTAGTTTTAAGTAAACGATTTTCCCATTGGCAAGTGGGATTAGACTTAATTTTCTCAGAATTTTTCCATAGGGATCATTGTTACTTAAGCATTTAACATATATGAATAGTTTGTGAATATACGTGCATAATTGTGGAAAACAAATTAATCAATAGATCTGTGTATAGATGAAGAAGAAAAGAAAATGAGAGCAAATATAATACTACATGTATCCTAAACATACATATATGTATATGAAAGTGACTGTGCCTCTGCAAGTGTAATACACGTGTACTTCACACATTAATATAAGTAAGCCTATCTAATTTTTATGTGTCCTTATTTGCGACTTTCTTTGATATGTGGGCACCTTCCTTGGTAGTGGGCACCTGTATCTGAGACGTCTTCTTTGCGAGCATCAACCAAACTGACAGGACAGATCACTATAGGTTACAGTAGATAAATGCCATACAGGGTTTATACATTGCTTTTATGTTTTCTGAAAATTTATAGGGCGATTTAACCAAACCACCGGGTCTGAATGACCAAATCTCACTAGTGTTGCTTTGAACGGTTTGCCTGTAGTACTAAAACGTTAATATTATGCATTTAATTGCGTAACTCTTCAAAAGTTAGGTCAATAAATTTTACTGATAAATTCTCTTGATTTCAGTCAACATCTTTTGGGTATTTTACTGCCTAAAGAAACATATCCAAGAGCATTACAGCTTAAGAAATTCTTTGATGCGTTTATGGACAATTCTGTGATCTTACATCATACCTTGTCAATCACTAATCGTCAGATGTTGTGACGCGCCACAAAGATAATAACCTGATAGATTCATGAAAGATAAGCCTCCAACAGAAATTTCTTTGAGGTAACTTTTGCATTACCTAACAGAATTGCTAACGTTAAAAAATATGTAAAGGAAAACATTTCTGTTATGTACTACCATTTTTATCAATTTAAAAAATACGTTTTAACCGTATAAGAATTACATGAACGTAGATGGGTTTCCCTACATTGATGAAAGACCATGTAAAATTCTTAACCATAAACTCAGATTTTAATTTATATTATGCATTAAGTGCAGCCCTCAAATTCTGTGGACACGAGCAATGGGTCTTGTGGGTTTATCATATATCTATTGGTCAAACAAGAGTGCATAATTCAAAAACAGTACAGAATCGCTTTAACATGGTGCTCACATTCTTCGAGCACCACTCATTAAAGATGATGGATTTTGGAGATGTTAAAAATTTAATGGCCAGATACTGTTTTTGGTATTGTCTCAATTAACCTTAATGCCACTATGGTCAAGGATCCAACATACCTTCGCGTTTTTACAAACTTCATATAATTCATAGGATAAAAACCATATTTTTTTTATGATGAGATGTTAAAAATTTAATGGCCAGATACTGTTTTTTGGTATTGTCTCAATTAACCTTAATGCCACTATGGTCAAGGATCCAACATAACCTTCGTGTTTTTTTTGGTTTTTCAAACTTCATAAATTCATAGGATAAAAACCATATTTTTTATGAGATTTTTTGAATTGTTCAGAATACCTTCTACAGCACTCCTAGAGCCACTGAAGATGACCAAGTTCTCTGGTGACATACTTCTCAGACAATGACTGCTGAATTTATTTCGCACAGTTCGGTGAAAACAGAATTAATGTTTCCTAGGGAGAACAGAATTGTCTTGTTGGGTGATGTGGCAATGACGTGGCAACAAATCCTGAGATACTAAAGAACAGAGAATTTGTCATGCCACCTACATGGTTCTGTCAATTCAAGAAGGCTCACAGTGAAGGTGACACCACTATCAAGCCGAGGTAAAAGGTTACAAAGGAGAGGCAACAAATAACTATGCAACCCTCTCTCATGGAATGAGTTGCCTTTGAAGTCCTTACAGGAAGTAAAGACCTGTAGGAGGAGGAGGAGGGACAAAGTACCAGGATCGACCCCCAGCAGCACAAGAAGAAAAGAGCAGCCACCCTACCCTCCAGAAAAGTAAAATTACAACTGACATTCCTAGCCTACCTTGCTATGTTCAGTCACACAGGTGACTACAGTGTTTAACATGTAACATCATTATCAAGACACAGAAAAATGCAACACCTCAACTTAATATATGCCTGTACGTAGTTATCAGCAACATTATCACCATCATTATATTTTGCTATGTTTTGTTTGTCTGGCGTTTTTACATTGCATGGAACCAGTGGTTATTCAGCAACGGGGCCAACGGCTTTACGTGACTTCCGAACCACGTCGAGAGTGAACTTCTATTACCAGAAATACACATCTCTCACTCCTCAATGGAATGGCCGAGAATCGAACCCGCGACCACCGAGGTGAGAAGCAAACACCATACCAACCATTTTATAGGTGATGCATTTTCGATAACATAGGGTCTTTGTTACTTGCCAGAAAGCCAGACCTCAGTGTCTGTGAAACTGAGGTGCTACTGTGAAAAGCTGCTAGTATACAACATGTACAAAGTGCAATTAAAAAGTTATTAGCATTAAAGGAAAGAACTGATGTCAAAGTGTACAAGGAAAATTCTAGTAGACAAAATTACTGTACTGTACTCATAACTGGCTGTGACTGGCATAATTGATACATTATTTTTAAAACAAAAGTGAAAGGTAAAAGTGACTCATGGAAAAGTAAATTAGCAGAATAACACAAAAAATTAAAGTGAACATACAGTACTAACTCGCTGTCATCAAAGATAAAACTAAGGGGGAAGTACTGTATATTTACAAAACAAATATAATTAAACAGAAAACAATGAAATGTGAACAAAAATGTAAGTAATGATGGCTATCTCTGGACCACACAAGCATAACGGGAAATGGAAAGTTAACAAGCAAATGTGAACTCACTTCCATACACCAACTATTTGGTGACAATAAAAATGGATTTTCCTTGTAAGAACAACCTGGCAAAACAATGCAATAACAAGCTGGAATGAAAAAAATATACCAAAGAGCCACACATACAAGATGAAAAGGGGAAATAACTCGTTGAATAGAATGTTACAGACTATGAAGTAACATGTAAAAATTGCACCAACTACTTACATGGTAGAAAAATCAGTGACCACAATAAACTGGCTTCAAATGATCTGAATGTTTAGCAAAGAAAATTGAGGTAAGCTGTAATATCTACCCAAGACTCCAGTGAGATTAACTCATGTGTATGGAATGTAAAATCTAGGCCAAAGGACAAGCACAGGAACCTATGAGGTCATTCAGCACTTAAGGGAAATCGAGAGTAAAATAATTTGAAAGGTGCCACAAGAGGAAAACCTCGCAGTTGCACTATGAAAAAATTGTTAAAAGAGGGTGGTAAGATAGTTGAAATAAAATAATGAAGATACTGAAGAATCAATGTACGCCATATGCATTTTGCACAAGTTTTCTAATCAATAGCACAAGTATACTGTGTATGATATTAACTTTGGCGTTATAACCTACTGACACAGCAAACACAGCAGCAGCTGTAATTAACAAAAGCAAGTGGTTTGCGTCATGTCAAACCCTCACAAGTATAAATAACAGATCAGACAATGTGGTATATAGCATTTAATTATTTTAGAAATAAGACAATGACATTCTTAATTATACACAATTTAAAAACTAAGTCTACAATAATTTTTTTTTTTACAAAATCTATAGCTGTTTTAAGAATGGATGCCACTAAACAATAAAAAGCTTGTATAATGTTTGACCATAGTGTACTGTACTCATTACAAAATCACATATTTTACTTCAATGATAATAAAACTTGCATTACAGACAGACCCTTTGCTTTACAACATATCACAACATAAATGTAAAATTCTTGCAAGCATTTTTTGTCAGCTTAATAAGGCATTAAAAATCAATGGTCAAGTTCTGCGTGACAAAAGCATAGAAATGCACCTTTGACAACTACATGAACAAACATAATGTGTTTGTTTTTGCAATCACCTTAGCTATGTTGACTATCCACTCTGATGAAAATGAAAATGGTATATTCATGCACAAGAATCATAATTATGTTTCTCAATGACAGACCATAGACATACAACCTCCTTCATTGCTGTTAAATACGTTTTCATACAGAATTTATGAATTGAAAACATGATGATCAATTTATGTCCATTGATACTACAATATAATGTTTTTATGATCATGTATTAAATGCTTTGACAAACTTTATCACCAATATATTCAATTAAACCAACAAAAATATAAAATATACATAGCTTTCAAAATTAAAATTCAGTGAAAAACCCAATACTATTAACCAAATTACTAACTATTCAACAGTACATTTTGTGGGCAACAGTGAAAATACATGAATAGAAAATAATAAGACCCCATTTTGTCTGGCACTATCTGGAACCATTGCAGGTTCTGATTCCATGAAACAACAGACAAATAAATCATACCTCCAGCAGTTCCTTTATCTGCGACTTCTAGGAAGCAAACTGTTAAAAATAATCAATTTAACTATTTAACCACCTGCTAAAGTTGATCAAACAGTTCATATTTCCAAAAGAAATGATAGTTTAGTAGACTAGAACAAAGAGTTCAGACAAATGACAAAATTATACTGCCCACCATTCAACTTCTGACAAGAATAATCATATCACCCACCATTCAAATTTGAAAATGATAAGCCCATTGTTAGCCTTTCCTCTTTAACGCAGAGCGCTGTAAAACGTAAACTTCACTAAGTAGTCATCTGAGGTAACCCAAACTCATCCACCGGCAATCCGTCCTTGACTGTTTCTGCTCCTGGCTCCTTCTCTGGGGCATTGGGGATGTTAACGTCGTCTAGGTAAGATGCGTCATCATCCACCATGATGTCGTCTCCCAAGGCATCGAGTTCAGCTGCAAGGTCGTCCTCATCAATTTCTGGCATGCCATACGTGCGGCCCAGTGCTTCCTGGACCTCGTCAGCTTGCTCCAGCATGTCTGCCATGTCATCCTGCAAGTCCTCTATCTCGTCGATGTTGATCTTTTTGTATTCCTTCTTCATTTCCTTGACTCCAAGCTTCATGGCGGTCACTGTGGTCTTGGTGTCTTTGAGGGTCTGTGTGGCATAGTTGGCCTGCTCCATGTTGAACGCCTGGTTCCGCAAGTTTGTAGACTGAGCCTCATACATTTTCTTCTGCTTTAGGACTCTCAGTGCTTTCTGTTTCACAGCATTCTTGGCAGGACCCTCACGCATCTGCAAGTGAAAATGAACATTTCAATTCCTCTCTTCTATTTACTTTGGTTTTTCACCTAACAATGGTCATATTAGTACCAAGATATCTCTGATAGAAGGTGCTTGTCCACAAAAACATTTTAAGCTTCCCTATCATTCAATATCCATGATGATTATCTTTAAAATGAATGTGAAATATTTATTAATGTGATAATCGATGACTCAATACTCTGAACTCTTTAATGAAGAGTTACTAATACTAAATGCAAAATATTACTTACAATAAAATTCTCACTTTCAACCAACAAGCCATATCAAGTATCAGAAATATATTCTTGAGATAAATTTTGTCAAAATCTTCAACTTTATGACAATTTTCAGTTATAGCAATATAACACATACATATATATTAAACGATTCAATGTTAGTTCATTATGATCAAAAGCTTGGGGTCAGCACTATGAGTTCAGAATGTTAATTGTTTCAACTAATATTAATAACAACACTGAATGTTAAAGCAAAATATTCAAAAGTATTATATTAATATTTGTTAAGCACATTGCATGAAGAAACTCATTTCAACTACATTGTAGTTGAAGTGAAATCACCATTGAGCAGCAAAGGCAAGGAACATGCCAATGCCTAGGTGACGAGAGTCTGGGTTTTCAAATTAAGAAATGGAGCAAATAAACGGAACATTTCATTAGTCTAGGAAAAACAGCTTTAAAAATATATTACTATTATTATTTAGAAGATGAAGCCTATTCGTAAGAAACAAGCCCATCGGGACCAATGACTTGAAATTCAAGCTTCCAAAGAATGTAGTATTCATTAGGAAGGAGTAAGAGGAAGTAAAGGGAAATACGTACAGAAAGAAGAGATCTAAAAAATAAATCAATAAGCTAATAAACAGATATAAACATATTAAAATGTCAAATTATGAAAATACCAACAATTAACTAAACCATACCTTTTTCATCTGATCCTTGTACTTGACCAGCTCGGCATCAAGGCGTGCTATCTTCTTTTCAACAGACTCTGCACGGCTGTCAACATTGCCGATGCAGTCGGTAAGATTTGGAGGGGGTTCCTTGCCTTTGCCACGGCCAAATAGACGATTCATTGTTCCTACCTGCAAAATACATGTGAAATTCAGAACTTTATGTCCTTCTCTGAATTATCAAAATCTTCCTCAGTTTAAAATCAGAATCTATGATCAAAATTGAGGTTTAGCTTAACCTAACATTCTTTGACAATGAGTTTCTAACAACAGGCTAATACATACACTGCACTATACAGTTACACTATTTATCATAGTGAAAACACAGTACAGTACAGCATTAATTATTAAAACGAACTGTACCAGTTTTTACGGATCTAATTTAAGTAATTTGCAGAGAGATCTGGAGAGAGCATGGAGGCTGCTCTCACAGGCTTCTAGGTGTACACAAGAGGACACATTTTAGTTTAATCCCACCATTAATGTTAACTTTGATGCCATCCTTGGAGATTTTAGGTAGGATGCATAGATTTTTCTTTTAAATTATTTTTTAGATAATTGTTTTTAGATTATTTGTGTTTGCAGATTTTATCAGGTCATATGACCCAGGGGTTAACTTATTTTTTACCAATAGTTTTATATTTTTGTGTATGTTTCCTCATTGTATTCATGTGAGCAAATCCCCCAACAAGGTAACGTTAAATTGTTAACAAGCAACCAAAATGCTAAAGAAACTGCAATTTCTCAAGAAATACCCTCTATGTCTCGATTACTTAGAGTAACCCTTAACCATGTCACATACAGGTTAGTAATTAGCCTACCAAAGTCTCCACCAGCATGGGTAAGACTTGCAGCCTAGGCCCTATACTAAGTTAGGCTAGGGATAGTAACTAGTTAGGTGTATTAGGCTAAGATGTATATATTTAGGCAATACCAATTAGACTATAGTATTCCTTTCATATACCTAGTACTACAAGTTAATGAATAACCTACTGTAAGCAACAACATGCTGTAACATCGGGGTAGATCTATATTACTATTCCGAGGTGGCCTAGACTATAGCAGTTACAGTTTTTCTATGCAGTTTTACCTCCTTAACAAGAATTTTAAGATATATTTATTCGGACGACTGTAATTAACCCCCAGGGGCCAGTACTAAACACGGCAAAATACATTGGGCGCCCCAATCTCCAGTGGATGTCGTATTTGCGGTTACGTTCCTTGCAGTCCGTGCGGAACTATTCTGTAGAATTACCCCCTATGGCCTCGGTAAGGTTAGCCTATATGCTAGGATTGCCTTACCTACGTAGGTCTTAGGCTATTCACTCCAGTTAGGTATGTCCAGGTTAGGTTAGAAAGTGCTCCAGTGGAGTAAATCCAAATAAAAAAGGAATAAGGTGAAAAAAAAGTTTAATTTTAACAGTTTTGTTTAGCTCCTTAGGATTTAATATTTTATTATTACCTACTACTACTAGGCTAGGTAGAGTGAAAGTTAAAGTAGTGATTAGCCTAAGTAAAGGCTACAGAATTCGGGTTGTAACCAGGCTCATACCTAATTGTCCTGAATTAGCAACAGAGGCTAAATACACAGAAAAAATTATTTCTATTTAAAAGTAATACTATACAAAACCCCATTAAAACACTAAAATGAGAGAAAAAATAAAAAAATAAAATCAAATAAAAAAATCTACCTAGCTAAGGTAGACGTCCGACGTTAATGCTTCACTTCGCCCTTATAAGTTATCCTAAATCGTATATATAAGAATGCATATGGTTTAAATTTGGCATAAATAAGACAAACGAGTGCATATTTACCTGAGAAGGTTAGTTAAGAAGGTGAATGATTCACAATAGGATGACGTTCTTCCGAGACTTTTGTTTCAATAACAAACCGTTCGCTGCGGGAGCGTTTTCGGACAGTCTCAAGTAAGGGGAAAATTACGATACTTTTCTCGCTATTTACCATTTTGGATGAAATTTTCGATATTTTTTGAATTATTTAAATTATTTCATGTTATAAATAACAGGAAAATTTTGTGTGATTCACATTTCTATAATAAACGGAACCTTCTTCATGAGAAATAAGAACATTACGTAATTTCTCTCGTTTTTTCGCCTTTACGGTGCAATCATCGTTATTTTAGAGTAAATGTAAAATATTTTGTTATAAATCATATGGTGAATTGTTTATACTACTCAAGTTTCATGTTTTTATTTTAATAAAGAAACTTTCCTTTGTGGGAAGTTTTTACGTCCTGATTATGACGTCATAGATCCTTCCTAGAAATACTGCCGTTGCTAAATAGAATATCTTGACGTGTCGTTCAACTTGACTAATCGTGCTATTAAGAGACGATTGCTTTATTTTGTTTTATCTTTATATACCTAAACATCTCAGGAAGCTGCAATGTGTACCGACTGCAGTGGCAATACTGATCAAGGTGGTCGCCTCTCTATACTATAGTCGCAACCCTCTCGATTGATTACCAATTAGAGCTGTAATTTGAGCAGCACTGGCGGAATATCTAAGCTAGAACAATGTTTAAATATATGATCTATTACTCTGAAATTATCATTATTAGTTGCCCCGAGCATTTATGGAACTTTCTGCAGATAACGCAGCCAGCGAATGTCAACAGCAAATTAGCTGCAGACGGTTTCACGGTATCTATTGACTTTAGATAAGCCTTCAAATTGCTGATCCAACATTGTGCAATAGGGTCCAACTTGAAAGTGGGAGGACAAGATAACAAAACTTTCAGAAAAAAATTAAAGGCTTTTCAGTTATGACAGTGTGAACTTTACAATCAATGTGATTATGGAAAATAAATTTGCAGGTTCTACACGATACCTTGAGATGAGTTAGAGTGGCGGATTTAAGAAAGGGGTGGGCGCATATTAACCCCACTCCGAATACGAATAAATGAATAACAGGGCACTGTTTTCTGCCAATAATCATTACTGGTGGCAAACATTTGTTTAGTTAATGAAATTATTATTTCAACCACAACTAGTACAACTGTAATACACACACATACAATGAATACTTACTAAACATTCACTAAACACAAACATTCACAAAGCATTCACTAAATCCCAAACACTCACCAAACATTCACAGAATACTTACACACTTGACATTCACTAAACCCTCACTGACTGCTTATGCACTAAACATTTGTTAAACACTAACATTCATCAAACATTTTCACTAAACTCTTAACACTCAAAACTTAAACATTCATTCACTTAACACTAACATGTACTAAACCTTCATTAACCCCCTAAACACTAAACATTCACTAAATCCTAAACACTCACTAACATTCCAGGAATGCTTATGCACTAAACATTTGTAAAACTAACATTCACACAACACTTTCACTAAACTCTACACTCACTAAAGTTCACTAAATACTTACACTAAACATTAACATTCATAAGACATTCACTAAAAATTCATTGATTACTTACACACTAAACATTCATTAAAACCCTAAAGACTAACTAAACATTCACTGATTGCTTGCATAATAGATTCAATAACATTCACGAAAACCCTCACTCAACCCTAAACATCTACTCATAAACATTCAATAAACGCTTACTCACTAAACCCTATAAATTCATAAACACTTACTCATTAGACATTAATAAAAAAACCACAATGGTACTAATCCCCCATTCAATTTGCGGGTTACCATACCTTTAAAAATGGCCGCAAGGCTTTGCAGCGCCGCCCTGGTGTGCCCTGGTGTAGAGATCGCAACTCCAGGTATATACCCTCTATGGTCCAAATTCAATACTGTCTTCACTTTTGTTAACTTACCTGTTCCTTCCAAGCTTATTTTCCAGTTTCTTGTGAAGGTGAATCCAGTTCAGTCCAGGTGATTCCGAAATGTAAACATGGCTGGTAGTAGTAAGACTGGATATACATCCACGTTGGAGAAGAGACACCAAATGCTTTTTCTTCTAAGTTCCACAAGTGGTTATGAATCACATAAAAAAACTTTGTTATTGGTTTTAGTCTTAAGTCTAGCTATTGTGCTAAAGAGCCAGCTTTTTCGTGAGTTCTCTGCTAGTTAAAAATGGACAATTTACAGATACTGTCTGTTTTAGTAAAGTATTTCCATACTGGCCCTTCTTGCACTAAGAAGTACAGGGTGTTAAACAGTAGGAATGAAGAAATTAAGTTGGAATGCTAAAAAACTGATGCGGCTAAGGGCCGAAGCGATACTGGAAACTCTCTTTAGTAGTAATGCCTTTGTTGCATCCTGTAATGTACACTGAAATTAAAACTGCCAATTTAGGTATAATATATATAACCAGCCTGAGAAGAGTCTACTTGAGACTCAGAGGTCTGGAAAAACTAACTCCTATTAATAATAATAAGGTATACTATAACATAATCTTGTTAATTTTGTTGAAAAAATTTATAAAAGATTTTTTATAGTTTGCCTTCAGAAATTAAAATATTGGTAATTAATGAAATCATAACACATAATATTTTATAAACAAACAGTTACAGTAATTAATTATCTATGTATATAGCAATTTGCTGATATCTCTCCATCTAGAAGAATCTACCACTTCTTTCATATTTTTATAACTGACACAACATAGACAATCTGATATGCTCAAATAATACTTCATTTGCATTTTCTATGCTAAATGTGATTTAAAATAGCTACTGTAATACACTTTAATCCCAAACAACAGGAATCTACTGCCTTCTTAAATAAACAATATTGACAGTAACAGTAAATATACAACAATCAACCATTCTATGGTGGTTTGCTCATGTGAAAATATAAATCTTTAGGTGAATTATGTAAATCAATTGATACCAGAATTTCCCCCACGAAAGCAATAATGAATCATGTATATATATACAATACTGCATGAGTGTAATGGCATACCAAAGGAAAATAACATGCAGAATTCTGGTCACGTTTATTAACGTGACAATGAGAGTGGCAGTTTTTGATGCAACTCTCTAAGCAAAGGTGAGTCAAAAGAATTTGACCAGATGTAAAACAATAATATTTTGTTCTGGTGAAATGATTTTGGAAATGATTACAACTAATCATTTTTAACCAGTTTCCAGCTGGCAGCTGAGATTTATTCCATACGTAGACTGAAAGGATTGCACCGTGTATGAGCAATTAGGACTTTAAAGGTTGAGCCAAGCATATTTCCTGTTCCAGTGAAGAATAGTTTAAATTACAAAACTCTTGAGTGTCAAAGAATAGTTTCTTTGCTCATTTTAACCTTATAAAAATTCATTATATTACATAGTTGTTCACATTTTATAAAAAGTATGAAAGTATTGGGACTGGCTTTCAATCCAGTACACAGTTTTATGTTGAAGGATAAAAGGTTTACTATTACTAATTAATCATCACTTGAATACACATACGTATATATATATATATATATAAATTATTAAAAGAAGGTTTACACTTTAATTACTTAAATACATATACTCATATAAATTATATTTTAATATTAATTTTGTTTTAACAATTTTTCACTAGGAATGATTAGAATGAACTTTCCTTTGATGCAGGAAAATAGTACAGGGGTCCCTGAGCAGAGGAGTTGATTTTTAGAGCCAGAGCATCATGTTTGTATATTACAATCATACCTGGCAGCTTATAGATGGTCAATGGAAAGCTCAATTTAAACATTTCAAGATTCTGAAAAAATTTAGCAAATCCCTCAATAAAAAATGAGTAAAACACTTATTGACTTTCAGACCAGCCTACATGGCAGTTGGCCTGAGCTAAAATGATATTATAATTAATCAACCTTGCAGTGACCCTCAAAACTTATGACAAACAACATTCGCTGCTTTCCAGATCTTTTGGGCCTTCTTATGCACCGGGAATGCCAAGTACCGCTGTGCAAAATCAATCCTGAAAAAACAAATGGATTTAATTTATATTTTATCTACATATCTTGAGAAACAATGCATGTTAATGAAATAACATAAGAAAATATAGATGGCACAAAATATTTCAACTATAAGGTAAGATTTGTACAGGAATGGAATGGAATGGAATATAAAATTTATTCCAAAGGTTAAGTGCTGGGATATATGAAGACATTCTGTGCTGGAAGAGAAATAGAGTTTTTGAAGGTGTAACCGGGGGGAAACCTCGCAGTTGCACAATGAACCAATAATTAGGAAAAGGTGGGAAGTAAGATAGAAGAAAGAGAATATGATTGGATGTACAGCAAAAGGAAAGAAAAGGGCTACAGCTAGGGGACAAAGGAATGCTGCAAAGAATATAAAATAAAGCCTAAGGTGCACTGTGTGAGATGCACTAACATCACTATCCCTCAAAAGGTTATTTCAACTCTATGATAAGATTTGTATAAATACATGACCATACCTTTATTCCTGGTGGTGGTGGCTCTGAGGTCATTTCTGACGTACCATTGGAATTCTCTTCTATTACATCTAAAAGGCTTACTGGGATGTGTGCTCGCTGTCAAGAAAAGCGTTACACTAATTATCAATAATGACCAACAGAACAACATTTACGTCATTTGCACTCAAAAGGTGAAACATCAAAAATCTGATTTCACTTCACAGTTGACATATCATATAAAGTGCATTGTTGTGTTGTTATATACAAAGATCAAATACAACTGCTGTTTGGAAATGTCTACAAATAGGGAAGGGATTATCACACATCATCAAGTTCTGAAAAATGATCCTGAACATCAAGTGAAATGTTACATTATCTTCATGACATTACTAGTTACTTTAACTCCTATATCATCAGTCTGAATTACTATAGTGCAATTAATCAAATCTTCCTTAATTTGAAGTTTGGCTTTTGGAATTGACCTGTGTTGCTTGTGATGTTCTAATCTCCTGTGCTACCCCCAAAATCCTGCACACTGCCAGCTGGAAGCAGCTCATGATACAAACCTGGTTATCAGTTAATGTAGAAAGGTGTTGTCCCAGCTGTGTGCGCAACTCTGGTGCACTGCTGAATACATCTGAAAGTTGCTCAGCTGGGAGCTGGAGGAGAACGGTGAAACTCTGGGGTGTAGCACGTTGGCAGCACTTGATGAAACCTTCCCACACTTTCTTCTGTTTCCAAACCTACAAAAAAAAAAAAAAAAAAAAAAAAGATAGAATGTCTGTGAAAGGTTAAGGTACAAAAATCAATGCACAATATAATGGTTTGGGAAATTTTGCCTCTTAAAATGTAGTCAAGTTGAATACTTGAGATATTAATATATATGTACAGTGGTACCTAATTTGTCGAACGCTTCATATGTTGAACTTTCCGTTTTTCGAACAAAATTTTCGAGAAAATTTTGTATTGTTTGTCGAACAAATGCTCGTATGTACTTCGAACTGACTGATTATCTAGTTTATACTTGTATTCAACGGCCTACTGGGTCTTACAAGTTAAACTGTATTAATTTATTTTTTTCATTACAATATATAGTTTAATGATAATAATATTCGACAAAATAAATTAAAGTATAAAGCATTTAATATAAAATTTAGCTTTCAATATAACATTTAGCATAAAAGATGTATAAAATTGTATGTAACCGCGGTGACGTCACGCCCAGCTGACTTGAGACTGAACGAGGGAGCATTGATATGTTGAGGAGAGAAGGAGAAGAGAGAGTTAAAATATTATTGCACATAAAAAGGGAATTTCTTAATAAATTTAATGTAAAAAAAAAAAGTCTTAATTGAGCCAGTGTCTAGTGCGCTGAGTGAGACGGTCTAGTTAAACAATATTAACAAAATAGTAAATGAAAGAACGAAGCTTTTCACAGTAAAATTCACCACAAATGATTAACAAAATCATTCGTCATTGTGGTGATACACAGCTAACTTGAGGTAGAGGGAGGTAGCGTTTATATTTTTTTGGAATAATGAATGAATGATTTTAGGTAATTGTGCGTCGTGCTATTGTTGAGGAGAGAAGAAGAGACAGTAAAATCTTTACTATAATATGTACGTAAAAGCAGTACCAATTCACATAAAAAATAAAATGTTATTTCACAATAAATTGAACGAAATGATAAAATATGAAAACAATCAAATGCAATACAGAAAAAAAAAAAAAAAAAAAAAAAAAAAAAAAAAAAAAAAAAAAAAAAAAAAAAAAAAAAAGTCTTAATTGAGTTTCCGTGCTCGCTCGTTCGCCGGCCGAGTGAGATGGTCTAGTTGAACCAAGGTCTCTAGAGAATATAAGGTCTTGTCATGGGGTACAAGATTAAACAGCTAGGTGCGTGACGTCACAATAACTCCAGTCAGGCCCCTTAACCTATAGCAATCCTGCCTTTACTTTCTTTTTTATTTTTCTAAATACTCTAAGCTATTCAGTAATCAAATTAATAGTCAGATGTAGGTTCTTCATTCTACTAATAGTCAGATGTAGGTTCTTCATTCTACTATGTTAAGAAGAATAATCATAAGAGAGATCATTAGAACATTTTTGCCGAATAGCATTGAAATTATAGAAAACCTACCTTTGCTTTCTTCTTTTTATCCGTTATTAAATACTATTATGTTTCTGAAGGAAAATAATAGTCAGAATGAAAACTATATCTTAATATATCAAATAATCATGAGCGAGTTCTAAAGAACATTCTAAACAATAATATAAATATATGTCTAAATTACACATTTAACAGATCTCCATAAAATCACATTTTGCACATATATAGCTATGTTGCTAACTTTTTCAATCTATGCACTGCTTTTCTGGAACTACTAATGTGTCTGTTCAAATTTCGAATTCTAAAAACTGTATGGCATGGAACAAAATATTTTGCCTTCTTAAGTTATTTGGATGTGACAGCTAATTATATCTGCTAATTTAATTATCGCTCCTTTGAAGGCTGTTAAAACATTTTCTTCCCATGCTGAGAATTAAACATCCTATCCATACATTTCAAATGATAAAGAAACACTAGGTTTTATTAGTTTTCCTTCACTAAAGTTTATGGCACCAATCTTTGTCATCTTCCTTTGTTACTTTTGCTCCTAAATGTTCCAGTTGTGGAAACTTGTGAGCAATGAACCTGCCAACACATGGCATCTTCCCATGTTTGTTCTTAACTTCCTGGTCTTTGAAGTCATCACTTTGATCATCCTTATTAAATACTGGTAAGCAAAACAAAATTGCTGATATACTGGGTTCTTTCCGAAAGGAATTTCCTTCGTCTTCGAATGATGCGTCTTGCTTGTCTTGTCAGAGACGTGGGAAAATGAGGAGGATGTTACATTTTCACTGTTGCAGTTTTAAACGTTGCTCTTTGAGGTTACAAGTGTGCTGTCTTTTCCTAAAAGGTGGGCTCTGAGATGATGTTTAAATGCAACTGGTGATGGGTGCTGATCGTATGCTCCCATTTGACTTTTGCAACCAAAAAAGTGCCCCAACCCAGCCTGATTTAGTCTGTAATTTAGAGTATACGTCATGCCAAGATTTTATTTGGCCATTTTCAGCAAGTTAGACAAAGGATAGAGCATTGTACTTTTCTTCACTTTCATTTCTCTAGCGGTTCTATTCATGTCTTGAAAGATTTTGTCTTGCATTTACAGGTTTAGTCACGTAAGCATTTCTTGATGATTTTCTATCTGTTGGCAGTCGAGAATAAAACGTCAAACTATCTATCAACAAGCCGAATGAAATGGCTTGTAATTTTCCAGCCCTTCTCTTCAAATATCCTTGGTTGTCGAAGTGATCAAAAGATTTATAAGTACTTTTGGACCGCTGTTGCACGGCAAGTTTAACTTTCACTCGTTGCATACCTATAATAACATTGGAAAAGTAAATCCACAATAATATGTCTGATCTTGTTATTTAAAATACAAAGCAGAAAGCTTTCGAAGACCTGCACGGTCCTCCTTGTCAAGGAGGACCGTGCAGGTCTTCAAAAGCTTTCTGCTTTGTATTTTAAATAACAAGATCAGACATATTATTGTGGATTTATTTTTCCATTTTATTTTATTAACTCATGCGATTATGAGGTTTCTTTGTATAATAACATTGATATGTTTTTCAGAAAGTTTATAAGCTGTCCAAAGATCACTTCATTCCTCTTTATTAGCTCTCTAACTGGACCATTGTGAGTGTATGTACTACATACAGTTGCCTTAAAGTGTTCCTTTACCACATCCCCTTATGTTTCATGAAAATGGTCTGGTAACACAGCAATGAAGCCTGATTGTCTTGTAACGACGGATGTGAATGGTTGAGATATTGGATGCCAATGCTCATATTTTCTAATCACTACTGTAGACAATGTGCTAATGATATTAATGATATAAGAATAATAGTTTACATTACCAGTGAATTAAGTTGTTAAATATATAGAAAAATTGTATAATAACAAATGATAAAAATAGCAATGGTGAAAATCATATTCAGTGCTTACTAACCATAATCGTCAACCTTTGTTCCATTCAGGTGTGGCTGCTGCAGGCATTTACTGGGATCCTACTTTTGCCCATGGTAGATCATTATTTAGTGTCAATTTCACAACTTCACCAATATTGCTGTGTCTTCGTGGACGGCGACACAGCGATATCAGTGAGGGTGTGAAAAAAGTTATTGAAGTCAAACTAACTGCTTCAAATATCTCGTTCAATATTTAAAATTTCCCTCCACATGTGACCTAACAAAACATCAAGAAGATATCATAAGTTGTATTTCATTTTTATGAAAGTAATCTCCACGATGATCATTCGCAGAATAGTGAGGTCCATATGAGTTCATGACAACTATGGTGGTAGTTCGAGAATTCACTGGTTGTTTAAGACCCAATTGACAATAGAATTACAATGGAATTACCCTGTGTAATGTAATTAAGTGCTTTGTAAGATATTTCACTTTTAATACTGAATATTTATATGTATACAATTAGCAATTTGACCTTGCAACCAGATGCACCTTAAATGGGTAGATACATAGAAATAAAAGCTGGATTGAATTGCTTTTGCTTTTCAGTATTTGTCAGGTTTTGATTTTATTTCTTTACGTTAAACGTAAATGGCTACATTTCTCCCCTCATTTGAGCTGGTCCTTGGTCATAATCATTGCTAAAAAGTAAAACACCCAAGCTTTTTGTAATTACTTACTGGAGGCAGCATTGAAGTCTCCAAGTCACAGATAACTACTTAGTGGAGTCAGCATTGGAGTCTCCAGGAATATGGATAACTACTTACTGGAGACAGCATTGAAGTCTCCAGGGATTTAGATAACTACTTACTGGAAGCAGCATTGGAGTCTCCAGGAGACTCCAATGCTGCCTCCAGTAAATAGTTATCTGTGACCTGGAGACTTCAATGCTGCCTCCAGTAAGTAGTATCCTGTGTACCCTGTGGAGGACCTCTTCAATGCTGCCTCCAGTAAGTAGTTATCTGTGACCTGGAGAACTTCAATGCTGCCTCCAGTAATAAATAGTCTGTGACCTGGAGACTTCAAATGCTGCCTCCAGTAGTAAGTTATCTGTGACCTGGAGACTTCAATGCTGCCTCCAGTAAGTAGTTATCTGTGACCTGGAGACTTCAATGCTGCCTCCAGTAAATAGTTATCTGTGACCTGGAGACTTCAATGCTGCCTCCAGTAAGTAGTTATCTGTGACATGGAGACTCCAATGCTGCCTCCAGTAAATAGTTATCTGTGACCTGGAGAGACCAATGCTGCCTCCAGTAAGTAGTTATCTGTGACCTGGAGACTTCAATGCTGCCTCCAGTAAGTAGTTATCTGTGACATGGAGACTTCAATGCTGCCTCCAGTAAGTAGTTATCTGTGACCTGGAGACTTCAATGCTGCCTCCAGTAAATAGTTATCTGTGACCTGGAGACTTCAATGCTGCCTCCACTAAATAGTTATCTGTGACCTGGAGACTTCAATGCTGCTTCCAGTAAGTAGTTATCTACATCCCTGGAGACTCCAATGCTGCCTCCAGTAAGTAGTTATCTACATCCCTGGAGACTTCAATGCTGCCTCCAGTAAGTAGTTATAGATATTCCTGGAGACTCCAATGCTGACTCCACTAAGTAGTTTTCTGTCACATGGAGACTTCAATGCTGCCTCCAGTAAGTAGTTATCTGTGACCTTGAGACTCCAATGCTGCCTCCAGTAAGTAGTTATCTATATCCCTGGGGACTTCAATGCTGCCTCCAGTAAGTAGTTATCCATATTCCTGGATACTTCAATGGTTCTCTCCAGTAAGTAGTGATCTATATTCCTGGAGACTTCAATGCTTCCTTCCAGTAAGTAGTTATATATATTCATGGAAACTTCAATACTAATCCCTAGTAAGTAGTTATCCATATTCCTGGATATCTTTCTCTTTTTTTATTGATGCATTGTTTCATAAACCGTCCCACCTCAAAGTTTACCCAGCTTGATTAGCTGCATATTGATATATTTACCTGTCTAATAAGGGTTAAGTAGTTGTCCATATTTCTGGAGACTTCAATGCTGCTTGCTCTTCATTAAGCAGTTAACTATATACCTGGAGACTTCAATGTAGAACAGTGTTTAGTCTCTATTACAACACATCAAATATATTGCGGCTTCAGATTAAATCATCAAGGACATAGAACCCTAAACTAAGTTAATGAGTCATTCAATGAATGTCCTGCTCAAGATGTAGGCCTAGGCCAAGGTCAGAAGAATCTGGCCTTTTAGTATCGAAACTAATGACATACATTATATAAATTGTGGCCTCGGCCTAAATTTTCGAGGGCTGAAGACAAACAGACTATGACAGTTTCAGTCATGGTATTCCGATGTCAGACATAGGCCTAGGCTAAGGTCAGAAGAATCCAGCCCCGTGGTCTCTACAATACTTTCAGTGCAGTGTGTGTTTGTAAAACGTCTTTCACTTCTCATATGTAGGTTTGGTTGGTGTTGACCTGCTTAGGATGTTCATGATTGACAGGAAAAGTACCAAAAGAAGGAACAAAAAGTTTGTGCATCCTGTTGCTTTACTTTTAAAAACAGTTCCATCTCATAATTATGTCCTGAGCTGTCAGAAAGCTTGATCTGCATTTTATAAACATATATAATAGGTTGTAACGGATTTCATTGCCTCTAAAGGAAAATTAAGCTTGGTGAAATGCAAGTCAAATCAAATTTACTCAGAAAATTAAATTTTACTCAGAAAATTAAATAACGGGTTAATCATTTGTAGAAGCCTTTTGGCTACCATGTCAAGGGCAACACTAAATTCTGTTAGACCTAAGTACTGCTGCTTTCTAATCATGAGGAGAATGAATGAGTTAGGTGCTATGATCAAACCAAAACCCCCTCCCAAAAATATCAAGAACAAGAAACAAGATATTAGAATATCAAGGGTTTTACCTTTAAGCAAAGGCAAACAGAACTTATTAGACTGTAGTTCCAGAGCTTTGTAAAAGAGGGGAATAAATAGTGATGTGACCGTTGAAATTTTAGGATTACTGATTTTTCCACACCATATCTCGTGAGGAGTGACCTGGGAGGTTGCAGGGCTACCTGAAGATGGAGGGAGGGTGGGACTGGAAAATAGGTAAGGGATGGGGGGGAGGGGGGGTTGGCAGCTGGAGAATCAGTAATGGGGGTGGGGGAGCCGTTGGTTAAACAGACTCTCATTAAATTTGATCCTAATGATAAGGATAGCATAAATCGACACTTATGCTCTAATCAGGGAAGGGTCAGGATAATACAAAGCTGCAGTTACTGGAATCAGGAACAATGCTTGTTAAACATGAAAAAGAATGAATAACAATTATAGTGGATGTAGCCAAATGAACTATGTGTTCCCTTCAAGATTAGTTTGGTGCTGATTTTAACAAACAAAAAACTAATTAAATTCAGTTTCAATTAAAATTTCATTAAAAATAAAAATAAAATTAATGGACAAGGACGCAAAAATAGCAAAATGTATCTTGAATTCATTGAACTGACAAATCCACGGGATCATAAATAGTCGACAAATTCGAGACTGAAGCGACAAGAAATCAAGTCACGAATCCCACGAGACAAAAGGCTGAAATGAAAACTCATATCGACTGCAAACTATTCCTTTTTAACCACTCTTGGGTTGGTATATAAGGACCATCATATTGGTTAAGGTGTGCTGTTACTCGGATGACTCGAGTTAAATACCGGCCAGAGAAATTTCCATCTAGGCTACTCTGGTGAGAAGTGGCTCAAATAAAAAACAAGTATGAACAACACACTGGATACATTAGTTCCTTTATACATCTAGTGGTCTATAATTTTCCCCTAAAGCCTTCCATATTGTAACCTGTCAATGGCTATCATAGTTGCCTTTATGAAATTATATTTATACGTCTTGGTATTTGCGGTTTATAATTTCAATACTTTATAAATAGATGGATTGTGTAAATCCAAAGCGTACTTCCATTCAAATAACGTTCTGAAATTGACACCTAATAATAATCTACCATGAACAAAAGTAGGATCCCGGCAAGCGCCTGCACAGCCACACCTGAATGGAACAAAGGTTGACAATTATGGTCCATAAGGACTAAATATGATTTTTACCATTGCTATTTTTATTGCTCTGTTACTATACTATTTTGCTATTTGTTTACCATCGACTCAGTTCACTGGTAATGTGAACTATGATTCGTATATCATTAACACATTGTCTACAGTAGTGATTAGAAAATATGAACATTGGCATCAATAGCTCGACCATTCACATCTGTTGTTACAAAACAAACAGGCTTCATTGCTGTGTTACCAGACCATTATCATGAAACAGAAGGGGAAGGGGTAAAGGAACACTTTGTGGCAACTGTACCATACGGCAATATGAATCCATGGTCAAGAGAATTATTTCTAAAAAGCTTAACTAGATGTAGAGCATCCACAAACACGTATGGTATTTGCTGTTGTCCATTGGATTAATAAAGGACCTTCCTCGTGGTAGCCTAAGGCGAGGTTGAGTTGACGTCACGCTCTCGACCTGGCAGAAGCTTATTTTGGATCAGTGCTGACAAGACCTCCTATACTCTTTGGACCTTGAGTTGAACAATATTAACAAAAAAGTAAATGAAAGAACAAAGCTTTTCACAATAAAACTTAGCACAAATGATTAACATAATCATTCGTCATTGCGGTGACCCACAGCTAGCTTGATGTAGAGGGAGGTGGCGTTTATATTTTTAGGAATAATGAAGGAATGATTTTAAGTTATCATGTGTCGTGGTATTGTTGAGGAGAGAAGAGACAGTAAAATATTTACTATAATAAGTATGTAAAAGCAGTACCAATTCACATAAAAAATGATATTTTACAATAAATTTAACATAATGATAAAACATGAAGACAAATGCAACACAGTAAAAAAAAAAACCCTTGCTTGAGTCAGTGTTCGGTGCGCTGAGAGAGAGAGAGAGAGAGAAAAACGGCTCTGCTTACCATTGACTTATTAGCTGATCTGGGATGATTATTCCCCCATTTCTTTCACTTACACTCGATCTGCCCAAATCACTTTTATTTTTGTTACGGTAAAATACCAATTTAGTGATAATTGCTTTTTACGATATTTTTACTACTGTAAAAGTAACTCAGCTCTGTAATAAACAAACAGGCACTGCTTCCAGCTTCTGCATGCCTTTGATTGTTTGTTTAAACGGCTTCCTTGTGAAAAGTTATTTTATTTCTCTTTCATTTCTTGCACTCTTGACTTATTACTGATTTGTTTGTAAAATCCTCATCTTTGTTTTAAAAGACTGCCCTTTGCCAACAGTAAGTTGATGTATTGTGGCATAATTAATCTATTTCGTGCACTTAAGAACCAAGTATAAACACGCGGATTACTCTCTCTCTCTTCTCTCTCTCTCTCTCTCTTCTCTCTCTCCTCAGACACAATTGGACACACATAATATCGATTCCTTTAATTATCTTTGTACCTAATGTGAATAAATGTTTGTTTTATTTTTTATCAACCTTTTCATACTGCAATCAATTTGGTTTGCTCAAAAGGGTTCCCATCTCTCCTCCCTCCATCCCCCAGCCGGCTGGTACCATTTATAGCAAACAGTTCATAAATCGTACACAGGAAAAATAAAATTTAGAAAACTTTACTTCATATAACGTACTGTTTCATTACTTTACATTCTTGATTTAACTTTTGAACACATTAATAATAGAAAAAATGTGAAAAGGGGGACTTTTTGGGTTGGCTAAAACAAAGTATCCTGATTCCCTTTATTTCTTATGGGGATATTTGATTCATATTTCGAACAAATCGTACTTTGAACAGCCTTCTGGAACGGATTAAGTTCGAAATATGAGGTATTACTGTATATGATTATATTTTGCATGCCAAAGTTATATACTGCATAACTAATACAATAACCTAACATTTTAATGATGTTCAGCTCCTGAGATAAAAAAAAATATTCATTAAATTTTTCTATAAAATTTGGTCTTGAGCAAACAAATGCAGAAATAAACACAAAATACACGAATACTAAAACATTAAGTTGGATAAATTCCTATTTCCAATTTTCAACAAGTCATTCACTTGTCTTTCCATTAAATAAATGGCATACAAAATCAATCTAAACTACTCTTAAGTAAGAAGCAAAGCAACATACAAACAGTAAATGCAAGCTACCTCACCCCATAATGCTGAAATCTTACTGCTATAAGATAAGCAGATCTGTAGACACTATATTTACATACCTGCTTTGCAATAAGCCTCTGAAGAATATTCATGATGAATCCTAAGAGTTTGGGATAATGAGTAAGAGTCTGAATTACTGTCCTCATGAAGAGAGTTGGTAGATTTGGCTGTTCCATCAGCTGCTGGAGCACAAAAGCCAGCACCTCAGCTGTGTAAATATTACGTTCGGCAAAACACAAGCTAGTAGCTGTTGAAGGGATTTGTACATTAATTGTAAACACGAGGTAAAATTATAATATAAATTTATCTCTCCTTTATAGACTTTCAAAGCATCCTTTGAAAATTTATCGCCACTGTATCCAAGATAAGTAAATTTCAAAGCTGGATACATAATCGCTTCCAAATTTAAACCACAAATTTTTTACATTTACATGCAGTTTTTCATCACAAAATGAAACATCTGACAAAAAAAAAAAAAAAAAAAAAAAAAAAAAAAAAAAAAAAAAAAAAAAAAAAAAAAAAAAAAAAATAGACACCACCCTACCTACAAATATTCAACTTAAAAAATTCAGAAATACAAATGGGATCGTAAATAAAACTTATATTCAGTGAGTTCAATTTTTGTTTTGCATACCTATTCTGTAGATGCAGTACAGTAATACTTCGAACTTACGCAGGTTAGATTCCAGAACCTCTAGCACCAGGCAATGATTTGCTCAAGTTTGGGTATGGTCACTAAAAATGCTAATAAATGCTTATTTCTAGAGTTTAAACACTAAATATGACCCAAATCATGCTCCCAAATTATTAAGCTAACTCATCAATGAAATTAAAGTTACTGTAATATCATTTAAAAGTTAGCTTAATACTTTACCCTTTAAAAAGAAATATATGGTTTATGTAGAAATTGAGTAACTACTATGAACTTAATACAGTTTTCTACTATGCTAAGGTTACCTCTAATTCATGGGATGCCATTTTACTTTTCACTCATACAGTTACAGATATACACAGAAATACATAATAGATTGTAAAAATAATATGTGTGAGGGCTAACTATGAACGAGAGAGAGTATTTCATCTTATTAATATTATGTATTTGAAAATTTGTAGTTATTATTAGGAAAATCATTTATTTATCATAAAAAATAAATATACACATGTACCATAAAAATTCTCTCACCTCGAGAGAGAGAGAGAGAGAGAGAGAGAGGAGAGAGAGAGAGAGAGAGAGAGAGAGAGAGAGAGAGAGAGAAATAAATATTATCTTTATCTAATATTATTCAATTTACACAAAAAAGCTTGAAAATTTATAAATTACATAAAAACTTGAACATAAACACTTTTGCAGGGTTTCTCGAGGATTTACAAATGTCGGGTGTCTGTGGAAAAATAGTTTTACATGTCTGTGAATTCATGCAACTTGAATTGTGTATTGTGTAAGATCAATGTACTACTGTACTGTATGTACAGTATGTTCTATTTTATGATGAAAAAACATACAGTGCTGTACCTAAATAGGCATAAAGAGTAAAGTAACCAATTTACAAACAATTCAATACACAGCAGGGTGGTGTCTGTATATGTATACATAATGCTCAATATTATTTCCATGAATCTTTTTCATAAATACAAACTTTACATTATTATTATTACTATTACTATTATTATTCAGAAGAATAACCATATTCATATGGAACAAGTCTACAGAAAGGAACTGTTGACTTGAAATTCAAGCTTTTGAAGAATATGGTGTTCATTTGAAAGAAATTACCCAAGATAATGAAAGTACAGGATGAATTGTTTTAGGGCAGTAATGTATTGCATCTTCGCTTGGACTTTTGCATCAGAGATACAGGTCTTTTAAAAGATAAACAGGAACAGGTTATAGCATACATAAAGAAATTTTATAGTTTGACCCACATATCAAGCATACCTTTAATCACAGTCTTGACATCACACTTTTCATTATCAATTAGATGGAGGGCCACTAATAAATCCACAGGAGTTAGCGGAGATGTTCCAGTGTCTAAAGTCACTCCCCATAACCTGTTGAACACCTGGAAAGAAAGAATGAAAAAAAATTGTATGATATCTGATTCACCAATGCAAGTCTGTTACTTTTACTGATATTATACCTAGACAAAGATGGGAGGTTCAACTGCTAATAGTCATCACCATCATTATTTTCACATAATCTCTACTGTCTATGGGGTCAGATGTCAAATGAATTTTCTCCATTCCATTAAAGGATGAAGAGGAAATCTAAACATCCCACAACACAAATTCCTTGCTTTAGGTCACATAGAGGAAAGCCTTGCTGTTCATGCATTTATGAATATTTTAGAAACAATCAAACAACAAGGAATGTGCGTAAAGCCGCAAGAAATATGAAGTTTTATACCTATTAATCATTAAACAGCCTACTAGTGTCACAAACCTTAGGAATTAAATATTAAGGGATATTAACATTAGATATACATCATCTAGTTCCGTACCTCTTTTACGACATGTGGATTCAACTTAATCAGTTTCGGTAATACAGCTATAACTTCTTTTTTGCTAAGTCCTGTCAAGACAGGGATGAGGAATCTTACGTCTGATACACGTCGGTTGTACAGTTCTCTGACACGACACACAAGCGCTTCACTAGGTGGAGCTGGAAAAAAAATAAGTTTTGAACCTTAAAAAGAAACATCAGTGGCATAAGATGTGTCTAAATGCCAATAATATGTTATACAGACTACACACGAAAGGTGAAATAAAACACATAAGTCCGGTTACTGACTAGAAACAATTCCTTAACTAGAGACAATAACAAAAGCATACAAGGGATAATTTTAAATGACAGGAATAGATGACATCAATACCGAGGTTGCATAAAAATTATCATAAAGTGTATTTAATGTTTGCCAACAAATGTATGTATGCATCAATTTGTTGGTAGGTATGGAAACAATTCAAAATTGATTGAAGAGCAGTTACAAAACGCAATAAACAGTGATAACTGGTAGAATCAGAATGATTTCTGTATAGGTCAAACGGTAAGCCATGGACAGAACCTTATTTTGATACAATCAATGCAAGGCTGATGCTAGGGTAATTCACTGCCTTTTCCTTATTTAGGAAATTTGTAAAAATTTTGCCCTTTATAGAATTACCTATATATGAAATGAATTCTTTACAATACAACTAGATTTTGCTAAATTCCACTTACCCTTTTCAGTGAGTATATGAATAATCCTTGTGATAAGTGTTTCTCCTCCCTTCGGGCATGTTTCAACGAGCTTGAGCAAATGTGGCGAGTTCATTCCCATGTGTTGGATAGGCCCCTCCAACATTCTCAATATGGCCCTCTTGGCTTCGTTCACTGTCTTGACGTAAACTTGTGCTAACCTTGGGGGGAAAAACAGAGCACATTCTTGTTATTAAGGAACAGATTATACTATGTGTAATTCAACAAATGACATTTGCTACGATGTGTTATTAACAACCCACTACCACAAGGAGCTGCTTAAAAAATATACCAAATTGTAACTAATTTGTATTTTTCCATAAACTAACAACCTGAGGTCTTAACATTAGGATTTACTAGCGCCAAGCTGGAAACCGGTAGAATTAAAATTACACTTGTGAGATCCAGGGACTAATGGCATCTATACCAGGTCACGGGGGCATGTATACCCAGAATGCCCACGGCTACCTGTGACCCATCAGTTATTTTTCCTTACCGCCCTTTAAGAAATTAAGAACGTGTTACTGTCTATCCTCATTTAAAGCCGGTTTTTCAGTTTGCCCGTTCTTTATCCATTTCATTTTTTATTTTTTCATTCCTTTTCTTTCTCCAAGTGTGATCAGTGTGTGGTAAGAGTGTATACGTGGTATGATGGAGAATTTTGCCTCAACATCGGGATCGTCTACCGCTTCGGCTTTTCTAAAAAAAAAAAAAACACCACAGTAACATTTGACCACGATTGTGTTTTCCCAACAGAACCATGACCTGGTTGTCATATATATATTTTTTTTTATGGGAAGATAACGTGTCTATGACTATTTAGTATGTATGAAAGGGCTAATTATGAGGCATGTTATGAGTGTAAGATTAAAAAATGATTTTCATACAGAGTACTAACTCAAAATCACAAAAGTAATGACAAGACAAAAATAAAGAAACAACTTACTCGTAAATAAGTTCTTGATTCATGGGTAACAATGCCAAATACAAAAATAAGCAAGCCTTGACGGATGTCTCGGCCCACTCTACTTCCTTGTTGGGGCGTCCTAACTCATGCAAGCAGAGGACTTCAGGAGGACTTTCCAACAAAAGATATTTTAAGTAATTTGTGGCAACCTGTGCCACTGCCTCCTGTATGCTTTCATCATCCTTGCAGAGTTCCAGGATAACTGGTATGACCTGTTCTCTGACCTGTAATAAATGTATTTTAGGTAAAGGCCAAGAAATGGACCCATGACACTGGAAAATATTAAAGATATAAAATACAGGATAAGACATTGAATTTCTCCTTCCTATTCCATAAGTATGTGACAGCCCTTTGATATGCTGAGTATATAAGAGTATTAGGCATATTACTGCTCAATTTATTTCATAAAATTACTTTTTTCATCTTTCTACATGTTAGGGAGTTGTCTATTAATCCATTTTTGATGCCTAATCTGAAATTCTGATTTTTTAAAGTATTTTCTAATTGCATTTATATGCCTATCTTTGAATTATGAACGACTTCACTGGTCTGGGTATCTGTGTTATTGAGGGCAAGAAATGAAAATTATTGGATGTACATGATTGTCAAAGACTTGGAAACCAAGGCAAACTAGAGACATGTGCTGCTTGGTTGTTCCTGGTACTAGACTCAGTTCTCTTAAGGAAAAGAGTAGGTTTGTATAACTTGGACTGCACCTTAGTCTTCTACATTTTCGGTTCAGTCTCCTTGCTTAAGAATACTCATTCTTTATTTTTCTTTGCTTATTTCGTTTTTATCTGCAGAGGCTTGCCATATATGGGTATGGCCTTTTTTATTTCTTTCATGAGTAGGCTCATCATGAATAATAATAATAATAATAATAATAATAATAATATATGCAGAGACTCAAGGCAATACTCAAGTCAAAACTCAATGCTGGAAATATGACAAAAGCCATAAACACATGGGCAGTGCCAGTAATCAGATACAGCGCAGGAATAGTGGAATGGACGAAGGCAGAACTCCGCAGCATAGATCAGAAAACCAGGAAACATATGACAATACACAAAGCACTACACCCAAGAACAAATACGGACAGACTATACATAACACGAAAGGAAGGGGGGAGAGGACTACTAAGTATAGAGGACTGCGTCAACATCGAGAACAGAGCACTGGGGCAATATCTGAAAACCAGTGAAGACGAGTGGCTAAAGAGTGCATGGGAAGAAGGACTAATAAAAGTAGATGAAGACCCAGAAATATACAGAGACAGGAGATGACAGACAGAACAGAGACTGGCACAACAAACCAATGCACGGACAATACATGAGACAGACTAAAGAACTAGGGGCGCAGCGATGACACATGGCAATGGCTACAGAGGGGAGAGCTAAAGAAGGAAACTGAAGGAATGATAACAGCGGCACAAGATCAGGCCCTAAGAACCAGATATGTTCAAAGAACGATAGACGGAAATAACATCTCTCCCATACGTAGGAAGTGCAATACGAAAAATGAAACCATAAACCACATAGCAAGCGAATGCCCGGCACTTGCACAGAACCAGTACAAAAAGAGGCATGATTCAGTGGCAAAAGCCCTCCACTGGAGCCTGTGCAAGAAACATCAGCTACCTTGCAGTAATAAGTGGTACGAGCAACAACCTGAGGGAGTGATAGAAAACGATCACGCAAAGATCCTCTGGGACTATGGTATCAGGACGGATAGGGTGATACGTGCAAACAGACCAGACGTGACGTTGATTGACAAAGTTAAGAAGAAAGTATCACTCATTGATGTCGCAATACCATGGGACACCAGAGTTGAAGAGAAAGAGAGGGAAAAAATGGATAAGTATCAAGATCTGAAAATAGAAATAAGAAGGATATGGGATATGCCAGTGGAAATCGTAACCATAATCATAGGAGCACTAGGCACGATCCCAAGATCCCTGAAAAGGAATCTAGAAAAACTAGAGGCTGAAGTAGCTCCAGGACTCATGCAGAAGAGTGTGATCCTAGAAACGGCACACATAGTAAGAAAAGTGATGAACTCCTAAGGAGGCAGGATGCAGCCCGGAACACCACACAATAAATACCACCCAGTCGAATTGGAGGACTGTGATAGAGCAAAAAAAAAAATAATAATAATAATACCAATAACAATAATAATAAGAATAATAGTAATGCAAGCTTTGGGTAAATTTACCTCATACAGTTCAGACTTTTCTATTAATGCAAAGTTTACCTAAAGAACAACAAATACTCAGAAAAATAGACACTTCATTTGATACATGAACCCAATGCCATAATAATAATAATAATAAAAACAATGTTGAAAAACACACCTACTTGTTAAACACCCATGGAACAAAAGTTATAATGTAGTACTAACCTGTTCTTGATCATGCGATGCCAACAGACAAAGTGCTCTAATTGCTGGTTTTGATATTGGGGGTCTCCAAAGTATTATGTTTTTTAATATTCTTACTGTAGGTCCATATAAATCACTATTTAGAATCATATCTCCTGCACATCTTCCTAAAGCAATAAGGGACGTGACGGATTCTTCAGGCACCACTGGACTTTCCAGGAAGAGACGAAGGAAAAACCTGGAAGGATTTTGGAAGGTGAGGGGGTACACATAATAATTTTGATCATTCTATTTCCATCATTATAAAGATCTTCAGTTATCCACAGACACCTACAGTACTGGTATCTCCTCTCAAAATCAAATACACCAAAACATTTTCAAATTCTAGCAGATGCCAGTAACTACAAACTTAGATATTCTACATAATGTGAAAACTCACTCTTCCGTTTCTTTATTGACTCTTTTAGCAATGGCCTTCGATATAATGCTTGTGAATATCTGGGTGTAATTCTTTTCCTTTTTCGTGCCTGGTTTGCTGTGGCTGTGAAGAATGCTGTGGACTTTGGAGAACTCGTGGGAGACAGAATATTCTGCGTATAACCATGACAACATGAGCTCCATGTGGTTAGCCATGTCATCAAGGATGAAATCCTCTAACTCTGCATAGGAAAAAAATTCATAAACGAACATGAAGCTTATTTGTGTAAATGATGCCTGAAATCACATTTCATATGATTAATATTTATAGCCATAACTAACTGCAACAAACGGCTATATAATGGGGATTTTCCCAATAAGTTAGAACAAAATTTTAACTGTAGCTTGTTTCACAAAAAACCATTAATTATAACTGGCTCCATGTCAATGCTAACATATTTACCAATGCTCATGTTACTAAGTGTATACAACAGAAGACATGTTGACTAACAACAAACACATCTAACAATAAGTTTCACATCCTCACCACCACTTAACAATTCTCTAACTGAAGACAACAAAGCACTATGAATAACATAAGGTACCTGATAATGGTGGCCAAAATCTTTTGTATATTACACAAAATCCTGCATCACTAATCTCTCTCTCTCTCTCTCTCTCTCTCTCATTACTATGACATTTATCAGCAATCTCCATTTCACCATATCTCATTTTCATAGTCATAGACATTCTTACTTCTAATACAGTCATCTCACATACTCTTCTCCATCTTCCTTTAACAAGGAACTAAGTGTAAGTACAACCAATAATTTGAATTGGAATATAATCAAATTCACGCCAAAGGCCAAAAGCTGGGACCTATAGTGACTCAGGGCTGAAAGGGAAACTGAGAGTAAAGGAGGTTTTAAAGGCGCAGGCTAACAGGAGGAAAACCTTGCAGTTGCGCTAAGAAACAAATGCTAGGAGAGGGTGGAAAGTAAAATGGAAGAAATATAATAAAGTATGAACAGAGGTACGTACAGTAAAAGGAATGAAAGGGGTGGGAGCTATTGGCTGAAAGGATGCTATAAAGAACAAATAATAAATTACAGGCTTATTACAGTACTGAAAAACCAACCTTCACATTCCTGGGGCGAGAGGCATCCCGAGAGTACGGACACAATCCGCATCGCACCTTTGGCGTGCTACCCTGCAACAGCATCTTGTCGCAACGGAGCAGACGGCGCAAGAGAACCAGCTGCATTTTGTTGTTTGCAGGTGATGGTAATGGTTTGGTGACCTCTGCCAACTTCATTGTTCGGACTTTCTGCCTCATTGGCCTTCCTATAACTCCAGCAGGGGTGAGGACTGGTCCTGCTGGCTGAATCATTTGGAAAAGCTCAGAATGATCTTTTGTAACTTCTCAACAACACGTTCAATGGAATTTTATTTGTAACACATTCCAACAATGTTTTTCACATTTACATATTAGATTCGATTAAAAAAAATCCCTTTTTTGCTTATAAAAATGTTTCTCAGACTAAATTAATTCCTTTCTGATTGATACACTCAGTATATAAAGAAGGAACTTTTCACTTAATCAGATTGATGCTACATAGTATCATAATACTTCAAGTTATGTATCATCAGAAAAACAAATCAAGACGTGGATATTAAGACAAAAGCTAAATGACAAGAGTAATTAAGACATAAAATTCAGTTTTGCTTTCCTTACATCGATCACTATCTTAAGTACAACACTTGCTGCGTGGGAATGTGCCACTACATGCAAGAAGCATTAAGCATGAACGTAGTTTTTCTCCCAGCAGAGTATTTCACCGCAAAGTTTTCAAGCCTTGGTAAGCTGAAACTAGGGAACATTTCCTATCATGGGAGTAGAATAGAACACCAAACCAGACGCTCCAAATTATTTACAACATTAAGAAAATGGCAGTCAGTTAGTAGCTCTGTGTATGACTAGACAGATCTCGGGAGCACGACAGTTCACCGCCGCCAGTTCGCCGCGCGACAGTTCGCCGCGGACAGTTCGCCGCGTGCCAGTTCGCCGCAGAGCCAGTTCATCGCGGCGAAGTTCGCCGCCAACCTTTTTGCCGCGAACCATTTCGCCGCCAATATAAAAGCTGGCAAACATGCACAGGATATATTAAATGAGGAATAGGATAATAGGAAAGTATAGCCTAGAGATTGATAATTTATAACGTTACTATTATTATCATTATTGGTATTATTATCATTTTCTCAATGAAAAAGCCAAATTTCCCTCAATGAAGAAGCTTACGAAGCTTATACAATTTGGGTTAGCATGGTCAAACAGTTTGTCAAAATGAGTAAAGTACCTAATTATATTCCTCGCAGTTTCTCGACCGTATCTCAGAGATCAAACGGGGCAAACTACTACTAGTTGGGTAACGTGGTTAACAGTTTGCTAAATAAGTAAATCCTCGCAGTTTTTTCACTCAACTGTATCTCATTTTGTGCTACAGTGCCCCACCATCCCAGCTCTAGCCTTTGTTCCGTCTGATGACGTACCTGATGTTTTCGAGGAGCTCAGCCAACACCTTCCAGATGTTTTGCAGCCAGTGTTCGACTATTTTGAGGACACTTATATAGGACGTCCGAATCGCCGTGGATTAAGACGTGCTCCTACATTTCCAATTGAATTGTGGAATGTACATGACCGTGTCATAAATGGTGAAGACCGCACCAACAATGTTGTCGAGGCATGGCATCGTTCTGTCCAAGTCACACTGGGTGAAATTCGGCCTTCGATATGGAAATTCATTAAAGGACTTACTCGATCGCAAAAACTTAAGAGACACTGAAATTGAAGGACTCTTGGCTGGAAATCTCCCCCCCCCCCCCCCCCCCCCGGCGTCGCCCCCGATATGAACTTTTAAATGAGAGAATCGAAACTATCATGAATGATTATCGTAATAGAGATAACGTGGACTATCTACGAGGACTAGCACACAACTTCTGAAGAGACAGCACGATCTAATGTATCATACGGTATGAATCATGTTTTAGATATTATATAGTTTCAGATATAATATAGTGTTCAAATGAAGTTTCATGATTAAATTTTTCAAAACAATCTTTCTTTATTTTTGTCTATTTTTGCCTTTGATCTCTGAGATACGGTCGAGCGAAAAAACTGCGAGGATGACTTTACTCATTTGGCAAACTGTCTGACCACGCTAACCCAACTTGTGGAAGTTTGCCTCCTTTAATCTCTTGAATAAATGCGGTCGAGTAAAAAGCTATATAAGCTTTGTATTAGCTTCTTCATTTTGAGGCAAATGTTTTTTTTTCATTGACAAAATGATAATAATACTAACGTGTTAAATTATCAATCTCTAGGCTATACTTTCCTATTATCCTATTCCTAATTTAATATACCCTGTGCATGTTTGCCAGCTTTTACATTGGCGGCGAAATGGTTCGCGGCGAAAAGGCTGGCGGCGAACTGACTCTGCGGCGAACTGGCATGCGGCGAACTGTCCGCGGCGAAATGTCGCGCGGCGAACTGGCGGCGGCGAACTGTCGTAGACCCACAGATCTCAGTCTTTAGCGACTAGTATGTCTCATTATTTGTAATGTCTAAACTACAGGCTGTGAGAAATTTAAGCTGGAAACTTTTATTATAAACAAGGTTTGTATTATGCAAAAATTCTCTTTCAAATAATTACAAGACATTTTGTTTCACCACAATGTTTTGTTTCACCACAATGTTTAAAAAAAAAGCCCCAAAAATACTAGAATACATCAAACACCAATTTACAAGCCCCAACCCCCCCCCCCCCCCCCCCAACCCTTCCAAATTCATAATACAAAAACACCAGGAACCTGTGGGTGACTGATTGAGAAGGGGGGGGAAAAAAATAAGACATTACTCACATACTAATAAACAAATTCCCGTCTTACCTGAGTATGTACCTCATCTGTATATCCGGACACCAACCTCCTTATGTTCACCTCTTCGTCACTGTCATGAGCAGTTTCTACCTGCAATGGAAAAAATATGAATGAGATCTAAAACTGCAATACAAAATATACTGGACTAAGAGTGTGATTCATGTGATAATTTAGCACACTAGAAAGGAGAGTAAATGCTATACTTTGTTACCTGATAAACTCTCGTGATTATGACAGCTTTTAAATAGGCTACACACTGACACAAATTATTACCATTATTTTACAAAGAAAGTTTAATGGGTCTACTAAGGCATAGTTTAGCAGGTCAAATACTACTAGTTTTTATGAATGCTTGAAAATACATGATAAACATTTCAAGTGCAGAAACTATAAGGAAAATACAAAAAATGAGAATACCTGTCAAATATAAAAACAATATCAATTCTTTGTTTTTTTTTATACAATATGGGGATAAAAGAAGACTAAAAACATTTATATGCAGTTACTAATTCCAAATTCACACCAGACTGATACGCTATCTTGTAGAAATACCATTTGCAGTACAAATCAACTTGCCAAAGACCGTAAGTCTACAAATATGATTCTAAAGTCTTGGTAACCTACTTCATATTTATCACACTCATGATAACTTTACCTACCTCATCTTCTTTTACTTGTTCCACTCCAGGGCCTATCCCAGCCGCAGTTAACTGGGAGGCCAGGAGTCGAGCCATATGTTGGATCTGCGTATGTGATCCAGCAGCAGTAATAGGTGTGTAAGCTGCACTAAAAAGTGGTGGCATTTCCTCGGGAAGATTCAACTGAAAAAGAGCAAAAAAATTTAATCATATTTGTTATTAAACACGTTTCTAATTCCCCATCAACATTTAAACATTTATCTGAGCCAATTCTAAAAAATACCATTGTTTTCTTAGTTTTAGTTCCATAAATGCAAACCTGTTAATTTCATTATCCCTGGACACTGTGTCAAATAAGATGGTGAAATTGAAGTTTCATCAGCTATCATACCCACATCTTTCTGTGATCCAGGGACATGTGTCACTGAAAGTAAATGGGGACAGGGCATTCAGATACTAGAGAATACCAATTTCAAATTTCCCACAATTAAAAAAAGATACTGTCAAGGCATAGGAGGCTACTGTTCCTTTCCTAACTGTTCACATAGGTTAACAGCTAGCTGTTCGAAGAAGGTAGAATGTAAACCACAGCAGGCTATTGTATAGCTGCAGAATATGAGGATCTTCTCTGTTTTAGTTCATGAATAGGAATGAAGTGCCTGTTATTATAAATTTGTTTGTTTGCATGGTGCTTTTACGTTGCATGGATCCAGTGGTTATTCAGCAACGGGACCAATGGCTTTACGTGACTTCCGAACCACATCAAGAGTGAACTTCTATTACCAGAAATACACATCTCTCACTCCTCAGTGGAATGGCCGAGAATCGAACCCGCGACCACCGAGGTGGAACACCAACACCATACCAACCATGCCATTGAGGCGCTTGCCAGTTATTATAAACCAACGGGACCAACGGCTTTACATGACTTCCGAACCACGTCGAGAATGAACTTCTATCACCAGAAATACACATCTCTCACTCCTCAGTGGAATGGCCGAGAATCAAACCCGCGACCACCGAGGTGGGACACTAATACCATACTAACCACGCCGCTGAGGAGCTTGTTATTATTATAAAGGATTAGTTTATCTAGACATCTGAGCCTAATAACAGCTCTTCTTGGGCTAGTTATGAAGTGCCTGAGAGTAGTAACTTTTGATGAAGAACAGTATCTAAGCATTACTACCCATGAGTTAATTAACAGGAAATGTTCTACGATTTTCATAAAATTTTAATGTACACAAAAATGTTATTGTTATAATACAATTAAGTTTGTTCATACTTACCTGGCAGATATATATATAGCTGTATTCTCCGAAGTCCGACAGAATTTCAAAACTCGCGGCACACGCAGTGGGCGGCCAGGTGGTAGTACCCATTCCCGCCGCTGGGAGGCGGATATCAGGAACCATTCCCATTTTCTATTCATATTTTTATCAGTGCCACTGTCTCCTGAGGGGAGGTGGGTGGGCACTTAATTATATATATCTGCCAGGTAAGTATGAACAAACTTAATTGTATTATAACAATAACATTTTGTTCATGAAACTTACCTGACATATATATATAGCTGAATCCCACCTTCGGATGGTGGGAAGAGACAGAATAGGATTTGTAGGAAACTTAAATTAAGTAGATGATGTACACCTTGGTTCCTCACCTGTTAGCAAAGTAGACTCTGTGATTACTGTCACTTAAGCCTGCTTGTGCTTAATCAGAGTTGCCAGCCAGGTGGAGACCTGTAGTGCTGGTGCGCTCTGGATGCTCTGTCAACGGGGACGTGACCTCAACGTGACAAGAGCATAGAGCCATACATATGAGGGCAACGAAGCAACTGACCACCACCTGACCAACTATCCAAGACCCCCTGAACACTAAGCTAAGAGATGGGAGGTCTTCACCAAAGACTCACCACAACCAAAAAACACAACAACTAAAAACTAACCTAAACCCTAACTAATGGGATAGGGAGAGAGCTACCTTCAGCCCCCAAGACTGTGTCTGCAGAAACGTATGGCCCAAGAGAACAACAGTCCTTCGTATATCGTTCTCACATCTCTCAAGTAGTGTGAGGCGAATACTGAATTGCTCCTCCAAAAGGTGGCGTCAAGGATGTCCTTGATCGACATGTTCCTTTGGAAGGCAAGCGAGGTTGCGACAGCTCTGACCTCGTGAGCTCACTCGCAAGAGGCTCAAATCGGTCTTCTGGTAAGACGAATGAGCCTCTTTAATCACGTCCCTCAGAAAGAACGCCAAAGCATTCTTGGATAATGGTATATCGGGCCGTTTAACCGAACACCACAGATTATCTGAGGGACCTCGTACCTCCTTTGTCTTGTGGACATAAACTTTAGAGCCCTGACAGGGCACAGGGCTCTCTCAGGTTCTTGGCCCACAAGGCTTGTCATACCCTTAATTTCAAAGCTCCTTGGCCAAGGGTTAGACGGGTTTTCATTCTTTGCTAAGAAAGTGGGACTCAAAGAGCAAGACCGCATTGTCACCTTTGAAGCCCACTCGCTTACAAATGGCTTGAATTTCGCTAACTCTCTTCGCCGTCGCCAGAGCAGTTAAGGGGAAAAGAGCCTTCTTCGTCAAGTTCCTAAGAGACGCTTCATGGAGAGGTTCGAAAGGACTCGACATCAACAGTCTAAGGACTAAATCTAAGTTCCAAGAAGGAGGCCTCGCCTGAGGTATCTTGGAAATCTCAAATGATCTTCAGGAGATCGTGAAGATCTCTGTCAGACAGGTCTAGGCCTCTGTGTCGGAAGACTGCTGACAGCATACTCTTATATCCCTTGATGGTCGGGACAGCCAGCTTCTGCACATCTTTAAAATAGCAGGAAATCGGCTATCTGGCTCACAGAGGTAGTGGAAGAGGAAATTCCCTCCTTTCTACACCATGCCTGAAGGAAGCCCACTTCGACTGGTAAACAGCTCTCGAGGAAGTCCTCCTTCCTTGCGTTGGCGATCGCCTTCGCAGCTGCTTTAGAAAAACCTCTCGCTCTGGCCAACTTTTCGATAGTCTGAACGCAGTCAGACCCAGAGCGGAGAGGTTTCGGTGATATCTTGCGAAGTGGGGCTGTCTGAGTAGATCTTTCCTCCAGGGCAACGTCCTCGGAAAGTTCTATGATGAAGGACACCTTACCTCCGTGAACCATTCCTTCGCGCCACCACATCGGGCGATCAGGGTCAACCTCGTCCCCTCGATGCCCGCGAACTTCCTTACTACTTCCCCATGATCTTGAATGGCGGGAAGGCATACAAGTCCAGGTTCGTCCAGTCCCAGAGCAGAGCGTCTATAGTGACTGCTCCCGGATCCAACACAGGGGAGCAATAAAGAGGCAACCTCTTCGTTCTCCACGTCGCAAATAGGTCGACTAACGGACGCCCCCAGAGTCTCCAGAGCTCTTGACAGACGTCCTGGTGCAACGTCCATTCCGTCGGCAGGATCTGATCCTGTCGGCTGAGAAGGTCTGCTCTGACGTTCTGGACTCCTGCGATAAATCTCGTCAGGATCCTGATCCGTCTCGCATATGCCCACAGCAGAATCTCCCTCGCTAAATAAAATATAGAGGACGGGAGTGTGTACCTCCCTGATTCTTTAGGTACGCAAGGGCTGTGGTGTTGTCCGAGTTGACTTGGGCCACTTTCTCTGCAACCTTTTGCTGGAAGAACTGTAGCGCCAGGAAAACCGCCGCTAGTTCCTTCACATTGATGTGCCAGGACACCCTGTTCCCCCCTCCAGGTGCCTGACACTTCCTCCCCTCCATGTTGTGCTCCCATCCCGACACCGAGGCGTCGGAAAACAACACTAGGTCGGGGCTCAGAAGCTTTAGGGACAAACCCCTCTCGAAACTTCCGAGGATCTAACCACCATCTTAGATGGTTCTTCACCGATTTGGTGATCAAAAAGTCGCATCCAGCTCCTCCTCTGGACTCCTCCATTCGTCTGCTAAGAAAACTGGAGAGGTCTGAGGTGTAGTTAGTCTTCCCAGGGAAACAAACTTTTCCAGCGAGGAAATGGTCCCCAGCAGACTCATCCACTCCCTCGCGAGCAAAGCTTCCCTTCCCCAGGAAGGCCGAAACACCTCTCTCTAAGCCTTGCAGCTGTCGTTCCTGGGACGGAAACGCTCGAAAAGCCACTGAATCCATCTGAATCCCCAGATACACGATGGACTGTGTTGGGGTCAGATGCGACTTTTTTCGAGGTTGACCAGAAGTCCCAGGGACCTCGCCAAGGCTAACGTGAAGTGAAGGTCCTTCAGACACCTTTCTTCTGACGATGCTCTGATAAGCCAATCGTCGAGATACAGGGACACTCTTATTTCTGCAGAAGTAACCATCTCGCTACGTTCTTCATGAGCATGGTAAATACCATCGGAGCCGTGCTTAAACCGAAACAAAGGGCGGAATTGCCAACGGAAATTGCCAAAACTTAACATTAACAAACCTCAGAAACTTTCTTGAAAGAGGGTGGATAGGCACGTGAAAGTATGCGTCCTGTAGGTCCCAAGGACACCATCCAGTCGCCCGGTCTTAAGGCTCCTAGAACCGACTGAGGTGTTTCCATCTTGAATTTTTTCTTTCTATGAAAAGATTCAGGCTGCTTACGTCCAAGACTGGACGCCACCCCGACGACTGCTTTGGTACCAGGAAAAGTCTGTTTGTAATATCCTGGTGACCCCAGGTCTAAGACCTGCTCCACCGCTCTTTTCTTGATCATTTGATCTAAAAGATCTAAAAGAACCTGATGTTTCTCCCCTTGATACGACGGGGAAAGATCTCTGGGAGTTGTGGATAGAAGATGAGGGTCCACAAAGGGGATCTTGTACCCCTGTTCCACTATCTTGAGGGACCACGCATCTGTATCTCTCTCTCTCCACGCCCCGCAAAGAACTTTAGCCTGGCTCCGACCGCATCTGAAGGACTATCTTCTCACTTAGAGGATTTAGGTTTGAAGGAACCTCTTCCTCTTGCAAGCCCTCTCCCTCGAGGACAGCTCTCGAGGGAGGAGCGCCACGAAAGGGTTTTAACCTTCCTAGGAGGTCGTCCAAAAGACGGACGTGGTAGGACTGCGGGACGTCCTTGAAGACTGGGTCAGAGGTCCTGGGTAGCCTTCTCTTGTAGGCTCACTGCCAGGTCCTTTACCATAGCATGGGGGAAGAGATGCTCGAAAGAGGTGCAAAGAGAAGCTCCGCTTTCTGCGATGAAGAAACAGACCTAGCTGTAAAATTGCAGAAAAGCGCTCTCTTCTTGAGAAAAGCAGTGCCGAAATGAGACACTAACTCTCCGAACCATCCCTGACGGCCTTGTCCATGCAAGATAACACATTGGACAGCTCCCCCAGACTCAAAGAGTCAGGACTCCTAGATTGAAGATCCAGGACTCCCAGGCACCAGTCTAGAAAGTTAAAGACTTCCAGAGTCCTTAACAGACCTTTCATGTGATGGTCAATCTCCGTTGGCGTCCACGAAATCTTAGCGGTCGATAAAAGAGACCTCTTCTGTGCATCGAACAGACTAGCAAAGTCCCCTTGGGAAGACGACGGGATCTTAACTCCTACTTCTCCTTTGGTCTCATACCAAATGCCGCTTTTTCCCACTGAGTCTTGAGGCGGAAGGGCGAAAGTCGACTTGCCCCTGATCCTTCCGACGTTCCATCCAATCCTGCAACTTCTTGAACGCTCTCTTAGTGGACAAAGAAGTTTTCATCTCCAACCAAACTCCCCGGAACCTTGCACGACTTCGATGACGAAAACTGAGAGGGTGGAGACTTGGGAGCTGCAGGCTGGAACTTCTCACCAAAAGAAGAGCGTAACAGTCGAACCAGCACCTTGTAATCGATACCGACGAAACTGACGGCTGTTCCTCTCAACTGAGGTCCGCCGGACTACTAAGCTCTCCTTCCTCCCGAAAGAGGCAAAGGAGATTGAACCTCTGGAGAGGGCGTGCGCCCAACGGGTCTAGCCTTCAACAAAGGCTTTCGAGGATGACTAATATCAGCCTCTTTTCAAAGCGACCGACCTGGTCTGTCGACCTTAGAGAATCTCGAACAACGAAGAGCGTCTCTTGACCGTGCTGCGCGTCAAGAGAGGCTACTCTTACTCGCTCTCGAGGAGCCGTCCTTACGCTTTCCGCTCAAGCGTCCAGCTTTCGCTTTCAAAAGCGTCCTTCTGGCGCTCTCGAAAGCCTTTCTCAACAGGCAAAGCGTCAAGCAAAACATCCCGACGAGCGTCTTCAAAAGCGTCCTGCTAGCGTCTTCAAAAGCGTCCTCCAAGGCGTCCTGCCGAGCGTCCTCAAAAGGCGTCCTGACGCGCGGGCTGATCAGACGTCGAGAGGGAAGAAAAGCGTCCTGTCCACGAGACTTCCTACCCGCATAACGAGAACAAGGAAGCTCGAAGGAGAAGCAAGCGGAGACAGAGACGAACGAGGAGACGGAAGAAGGGGACTGCCTCGTCCTCTTGACAGGCAGTCTAGCGTCCTTCCCTATGTTTAGGCTCAACTGTGCTGGGCGAGTCTTCTGAGCCATTAAAGCCGACAATTGGTCTTGAAGAGACACAAGAATACTCTTCGTTGGCGAAAGAAACGAGAGGAGGTGAAGGGCTGCGCCTGCGAGAAGACGAGGGGCTGAGGGGGACGCCTCCTTCCTTCTCACCAGGGTACAGCAACCTGCCTCTCTGAGGCGCGAGAGAAGCGCTTCTCAGCTCGTCCTCGGAACGACGTCCTACCTCTCTTCTGTGGAGGAAACCGCGTCATACGACGCAGGCGGAAAAAGAGACCGCAACGATAGCGGAGAGAGGGACGTTTAAAGCGTCCTCCCTCGAAAAGTCCTTTTCAACGGACGCGAGTCTCTCCGAGCGCTCCACCCCTTGCGCGGGGGAGGGCGCCTCGGAGGACGAAAAACAGTCCTTAAGGATGCGAGCCTGAGCACGCTCCTTGCAGCCTGGGAACTAGCAAAACAGGGCCCTGCCGAAGGGACGCCAGATCGGTGGGGAGCCCCCCGTAACCTCTTTGCGGCTTTCGACATGCCCACTCCCCTGAGTCCTGGGATTGTCGACAGAGGTCTAGGCCTCCAGAGGCATTATGGGGCCCCGATCTGACGCCCCCTCCCACAATACACTAGGGGCACGATCACACACTTTACTTGAGCCGTTTTCTAGGGCCAACACTTTGGACTCTAGAGTGCGTAACGACTCTAGATCAGAGAAAGGGCATTACCTTCTCCAGACACAGAACTAGGGCCCTCAGGCAACAACACAGGATTAGGTGAAGCAAATTCTACTGGTGTTAAAATAGGAGAAATGTTACTTCCCTTACCTTTCGTAGAACCGCTCTTGGAGGAAGACCTCCTGATCCTATTCGCGCTCCAACTTACGCCGATAGGACTCATACACCCTTCCATCCATCATCAGTCAAACTTTTGCATTCAATGCATCGATCATCCAACAACAAACATGCCCCCTACACCCCATACATACTGTGTGGGGGTTTACCGATGATTTCGTAGCCTCACCTTGCAATCACTCCTCACACACTCTGAAGCTCACTGAACTGATCCCGACATCACGTTCACAGAAAAAAGCCAATCCAAAATCCAAAACAAAAAACAGTCCACTATCGCGTATGCCAATCCAACAATCCAGAGTCAAAAACCAAAAAGTCAATCCAGATACTTAGAACGAGTCAAATCCAAAAATCCTGGGCGAGTCTGTAAACAGGTGGTTTACCGACGGCGACAGAAAAAAATATGAATAGAAAATGGGAATGGGTTCCTGATATCCGCCTCCCAGCGGCGGGAATGGGTACCTACCACTGGCCGCCCACTGCGTGTGCCGCGAGTTTTGAAATTCTGTCGGACTTCGGAGAATACAGCTATATATATATCTGTCAGGTAAGTTTCATGAACAAAATATCTATTTCCTAACAGCTTTCATTATAATTATGCACAAAATGTCAAAGCAATTTTCTAAAGAATATTCAATTAAACCAGGTAACAATGGATATGAGACTGCAAAACGACTTACCATATTAACCATGACGAGGGATGCGACGGATTCAGTCGTCAACTTGTCTACCAGCCAGCGTTGTGTGATGTCTATAGCAGACTGCTTCTCAGAAACCTCCTTGGACTCTTTCTTTTCATCTTTGTCGATGCGAGATTTTTTGCTCGAGGGTTCTCCTCCTCCTCCTTCATCGGTTGACGACTTGTCTCTTCGCACTCTCTTGCGTATCTGGTCTTTCGATGGCATACTCTTGTTAACCTGGGTTTAGATATTTCATCATACAATTTCTATATGAGAAGTAGTTATAAATGAAATACTACAATGACATGAAAATCTCAGGTTTCATTTTTCATTTTCAGTTTGAAAAAAGTATATGGAGATTATTTTTTTTCCTAAAATATGAAGACAGTATAGATGACAAGTGTGGCATTATATAACTCTTTCAATTTCTATTTTTTGATAAACTATACGATTAACCCATTAAAGGTAATCAGAACACAATTTCCAACTATATTATGTCATAATCCATTTTGAGCATGTCAGCTCAAGTGTATAGCATTAATCATGAGTTAGCATTAATCATGAGTGATATGTTTCTGCTTTATTTTCAATGAGACTAATATTCAATAGTATTTACATATTATGTACGTACATAACAGTGAAACTATTTATCAATTACAAACTAATCTTTTGCAACATAACCTTTTCCTTAGCATCAATTTATACCTCAAGATAAAAATTACGTGTCAACCTGGTTCTTACTTAGTTTGTACATGCTTGGAAGCGCAACTTTCTGTATTCTTAATTCTTTTTTTCTTCTGTATTCCACATTGCATTTCTCAGTGTTCTTTGAGTCTATTTGTGATTTTCACAGGGCACTGTGGAAGTTTCTTTTAGTTACTTTGCCATTATAAGTTCTTATGCATATTTGCTTTTAGTTTCATGAGTATGCTGACATTTGTTAATTTTCTGAATTGCTTAACATCAATTAAAATGTGAATGGTGGCACTGGTTGGATTACTCTCACAACCTTTCACCGCAAAAATGGCATACAATTATAATTACGTACTAAAATCATAGTTATATATTATCACAAAAGTATCATTGTTTTCTAAGATATACAACCAGTGAATAACAACTTTATAAGACTAAGGAGTCAAAAATCTTATACAAACCTCTGTTGCTGTGACACCAAGGTCATTCAGAACAGTTGTGATATTTTCATGGTGGTCATAAGATGCTGGATGCTTCAGAAGATTTAGCATTTGAATCTTCAAATGTTTTCTAACGTGCGAAGGTTGCTCGTTCACTGAGACTTCGTCAATGGCGGAAAGGTTAGCTGGAATAAATTAGACAATTCATTAAAATTCATATTTGATACTGTGCCCTGGAGAAACACTTATAAACCTAGTTAAAGCCATCTACGTATTGGATAACTATATCTAAAATCTAAACAAGCATCTTTGGATAGTGATATAAATTTAATATATGAAAACTTATTTGACATTCAATAAACATTTCCTATTACTAAAAGAATCAGAATTGTTCATTATAAAAAATACTCGTTTTGCACAATAAAAATTGCTCACAGTAAACTATAAACTATACCACTGTTTTACACAGTGTGACTCACAAGGATAGTTTCAAGTAAATCTAAAGCATATAAGGTGGCTTGCTTGAATCAATCATTACATAGGCAAAATTCCAAGTTCAGTAAGTCAATCAGATCCAGTTCAAAATCTTACTTCTTAAATAGCAATCAGATATCTCACCAAATGTAAATATGCAGACAGGAGAAATCACTATACAAACCATGTAAAATCTCCAAGGCATTGATGATTTTGGCAAGAAACTGAGGACGGGCTCGAGCTATGATTGTTAGAGAAGACATGCACGTCATCAAATTGACACTGCTGATATGCAGGGAACCTTGGAATGAGATGAGCTTATTAAGGACCATTCTGAAATGAAAATAAATAAAATAAAATACCAAATTTGTAACAATAATTTGTATTTTTCATAACTAACAACCTGAGGTCTTAACATTAGGATTTACTAGCGCCAAGCTGGAAACCGGTTAGAATTAAAATTACACTTGTGAGATCCAGGGACTAATGGCATCTATACCAGGTCACGGGGCATGTTATACCCCAGAATGCCCACGGCTACCTGTGACCCATCAGTTTTATATTTCTAACCAGTTTAGACTGCTAGAGGGTGGTTCGAGGTGGGCCTTTAACTGTTAAGACCTCAGGTTTGTTAGTTATGAAAAATACAAATTAGTTACAAATTTGGTATTTGTTCATACACGAAACAAACCTTCGGTCTTAACATTAGGATAGACTTACTATTGGAGGGAGGTAAGTCTCTACAACTGACTGGAAGTTTGCCACCTTATCCATTTCCGAATATATAGGGAAATTCTAGAGAATGGACAATGAACCTAGGACCAAAGATATAAGCGGTCTATTGGTTTCCTCCCCACTGGGTGGTAGATACCATTCTACTGTTTACTCTTGTCCCTGCGACTGGATCCACCTTCACCCTCTTTCCTTATTATCCAGAGGTGTGTTGCTACTGAAAAGTATATCATCAGCTAAGATAGCTTCACAGTATGGCTGACCATCTCACCTGCATCTAGTCCGTTCCAGCACATGACGGTACTCTCCTTCATATTGCCCGTAGTTAAAGGAGTAGGAAGAAAGTAGTAAAGAAAAAAAGACCAGTCATCCCATTCATTTCTACTTTCATACCTTCATCTTTAGACAATAGACGCAAAACTGACCGCCAGGGGCACTGGATGAACTATATCACTTGTTGGGCCGCCACCACTGGACCCAAGGAAAAGGTGTCCAAGGATCTATGGGCAACATCTTTCAAATAAAATGAGGTGAAAGTTGTTTGGCGCTTCCACACGCCAGCTTTCAGAATTTTATCCACAGACATGTTCTTCTTAAATGCCAGGGAAGCACTCACACCCCTGATGTCATGAGCTCTAGCTCCCACCTGGCTATCTGACCCTCTGTCTTCTGCAGTATAAGCATTTCTGATTGTCTCCCTTAGCCAAAATGATAATGTATTCTTGGACACTTCCTTCTTGTTCCGTCCTGTACTTACGAACAACCTCTGGGCCACCCCGGCCTGAGGTGCCTTGTTCTCTTTAAGTACTCCCTTAGTGCCCTGACGGGGCACAGGAGCATTTCAGCTTTGTCGTTGTCTACAAAGTCTGCCAAGGAAGGTATGGTAAAGGAGTCGAATCTGCCGTCTACTATTGTTGGATTTTGGGTCTTTGCCACGAATTCTGGGACAAACTCACACACCATTGATCTCCAACCTCTCGAGTGCTTTATGAGATATGAGAGGCCATGTAGCTCCCCCACCCTTTTGGTTGAAGCCAGGGCCAATAAGAAGACTGTCTTCAGGGTCAGGCTCCTATCCGTGGACTGCCTTAGCGGTCCGTAAGGGGGTTTTGTCAGACTACTCAGTACCTTGGTCAGATCCCAATCTGGGGCTTTTAGCTCCTTTGGTGGGCATGACTGTTCAAAGTTCCTCCTCAGCATGGCCAACTCCCATGAAGACGATATGTCCACTCCTTTCATTCGTAAGACTGAGGCTAGAGCAGCCCTGTACCCCTTCACTGCAGATACAGACATATGTTTTTCTGTTCTGAGATATATCAGAAAAAGTCTGTAAACCAATCACAGTATGCTGACCACTTCCCTTGGTATACTGTCGCAGATGATTTTCTGATATTACCTGCCATCTGAGTTGCTGCTTTCTGCGAAAACCCTCGCTCTCGGAGGAGATACTTGACAGTCTCCACCCGTGAAGCGATAGGGACTTCACCGACTGGTGGTACCTCTCCACGTGAGGCTGACACAGAAGGTTGCTCCATGGAGGTAACTCTCTTGGCACATCTACTAGGAGTTCCAGTAGGTCTGGAAACCACTCTGCTTTCGGCCATAACGGGGCTACCAGGGTCATCTTGAGGTTCTGAGACCGCATTACCCTGTTCAGAACCTGACGGATTAGACAAATGGAGGAAATGCGTACACCGTCCAGATTGTCCCCAGGGGTGTTGTAGCGCATCTTCTGCTGCTGCCTCTGCGTCCGGGACTACTGAACAATACACTTCCAACTTTTTGTTGTACCTGGTTGCGAATAGGTCTATGATCGGTCCTTCCCACAACATGAGCATCCTGGTCCACTACCTGTTGGTGTAGGGACCACTCCGTTCCCAGAATCTGATCCCTGCGGCTCAACTTGTCGCACTATGTTTCTTTTTCCCGGAATATACCTGGCCTTGATGTCTACCAGGTTCTCTATAGCCCACTGGTGAAGTTGAACTGTCATCACATGTAACTGCCGAGAAACTAGGCCTCCTTGCTTGTTTATATAAGCTACTACTGTGGTGTTTGTCTGACATCAATACCACCGAGTGTCCCTTTACTACTCTCCCTGAATTCTTGTAGAGCCAGGAAAGCTGCTTTCACTCCAGCACGTTTATATGGAGTTCTCTGTCCTTGCAACTCCATTTTGCTGACACCATCAACTCCTCCTATGGGCTCCCCAGCCTTCTAGTGACGCATCCGAGAACAGCAAGAGGTCTGGGGAGGATTGTTGAAGGGGGACACCCACTGTCAGATTGTCGTCGTCCCACCCACCACAGCAAGTCTTTCCTCACTTCTGCCGACAAGGGAATTTGCTCGTACGGGTGTCTTACTGTTGGTGTCCAAAACTCCTTCATCCTCCATTGTAGGGACCGAAGGTGTAGCCTTCCTTGTGGTACTAGCTTCTCCAGGGAGGTTAGGATTCCCAGCACCACCTGCCACTGTCTTGCTGGCTGTGTCTGCTTTCCCAGAAAGGCATTCACCACTTGTTTGCATTTCTGTACTCTTTGGTCTGTCGGGAATACTTTGGCTTGTGTTGTGTCTATCACCATTCCCAGATATTCCAAATGTTGACTTGGATCCAGCTGCGACTTCTGCTGATTCACCACAAATACCTAGGCTGTGACAAAGCTGCAGGAGGGCCGCCCTGTCCCTGAGTAATTTCTCCCTGGACTTTGCTATCACCAGCCAATCGTCCAGATAGCTTATCAGCCTGATCCCCTGAGCGTGCGCCCACGCCGACACGAGGGTGAACATCTTGTAAAAACTTGAGGAGACGTTGTCAATCCGAAGCACAGGACCTTGAACTCGAAAGCTTTTCCCTGCAAGACTGAAGCGGAGAAAGAAATTTCCTTGAAGACTGATGGACTGGTATCTGAAAGTATGCGTCCTTTAGATCGACTGTCAGCATAAAGTCTCCGATTCTGACTGCTTGTAGAACCATTTTCGGAGTTTCCATCTTGAAACTGGTTTTCCTTATAAACAGATTCAGCGTTGACAGGTCTTATTACTGTCTTCCACTCCCCGTTGGCTTTGGGTACCAGGAAAATCCTGCTGTAAAAGCCTTTTGTCGGACTGCATACTGTTGCACAGCTCCTTTTTCCATCATCTTCTTCACTTCGTCCTGCAGAATAGTGGCTTCTGGATTGAATGGGGCATACTAAGTGACGTGGGTTAATGGTTGATCTGTCAGGGGCGGGGTTACCTCGAACGGAATCAAAATACCCGATCCTGAGAACATCCACCACCCACTGCTCTGCCCCTAGTTCCTGCCACCCCTTCCAGATTTGATTTGGCCAGGCCCACCCCCCACTGGTGCCGGCCGAGAGGTGATGGGAGGCCCATCCTATCTTCTTGAGCCTCTCCCCTTCCTCTATTGCCCCTTCCTCTGTTGTTTCTATTGTGAAAGGGCCGATGCGTTCTCCTCTTTGGGGAAGAGGTCTTGTGACTCTATTAGGGATGCTATGTCTCACTGGTTTCTTTCGAGACACTTGCTGTTGCTTCCCTCCAAAGGAATAGTTTGACTGTTAGAGGTTTTTCCTAACTGCCTGTTGCACCAACCTATCGTTAGTGTCCATCCTTCTATCTATCGCTTCTTCCAGTATGACCTCTGGCAACAGTAGTTGCGATTCCAAGATATCCCCATTGCCTCATTGCTAACAGGGAATCCAAATCCACATTGCGGCTTAGTCTAGCCAATGCTGCATCTCTCCTCATTAGCAGGATATTTGCCCAAACATTGGCACTTACGTTTGTCAGGTACGCAATCGCCTTGGACCTGACTGTAGTAATCTAATGAACAATGGTTCATCCACTACTTTCCTTGTTGCTTCCGAGGATGCAATTTTCGCCACTGCTGTTGACCAAAGGTCTAACCAGGACGCAGCCTGAAAGACAGAAGAAGCTGTTGCTTCTAACGTGGCAGCCTCTTGGTACGTTCATCGAGGGGCACTCCATTTTAACCTGATCCAAGGTTAATCCAGGCCTTAACCTTACAACATTAGGGTTCATTTGTCTAGACAGCAAAGGGACCTTCGGTGTCGTTATAATATTTCCTTTGCTTTATCATTGGAGGGGGAATAAATTAAATGATCTATTAGATCTTAAGGAATTATCCCTCCCTGCAATCTTTGCGTTTACGTGTTGCAAGACCGATTCCGCATGACTCGAACAAGGCAATTCATACGACACCTTGGTATCCCTCTTTAGTCCAAACGCCATGTCAATTCCAGGAGGAAGCATACTGGCCGGTGTTTCTGTCTTCTCCGAAAGGCTATTGAATTGACGAATCAAATCAATAACCTCTGCATACGAGGCCAGAAACTCTTGGTTTTCTCCTTCCTCCGGCTCTAGTGTACCACTCTCCGTCACGAGAGATGTTGTCTCGCCTCTATCTTCTGACAGACGGCCCGGAATTCCACGGCCGCCTGCCCCTACGGCCGCGGCCTCTTTGATCTTTGCTGGCCGCTGTTGGCTCGATCCCAGATAGTCAGCAGGGGAACGAGAACGTCTCACTCTCTCTGCTCACGGATCTAGAGCGAGAATCTCGTCTAGATCTCCAAGATGAAGGCTCCCTTAAGACAGAGGTAAGTCGTCTTTATTAACATTGGCATCGTTTTTCGAGCGTCGGCGAGCCCGGCCTCGGCCTTCTATCCAGACGGACACTGCCTTACCACGACGTATCCGCCGAGGTTGCCAACTCTCTATTTTTCGTACTTTTAATAGGAGCCTTATCGTCCTTCGTTACGTAGTTTTGAACGGCCCTTACGGGCGCAAACTGGGACCTGCATTCCATCCTCTGCTGCACCTTTGCGCCGCCAACGTCGATTTTACCAGAGGTATCGCAGTTTTTGCGATCCGAACTGGCAACTCCGCCTCGGCCGCTAGCTCGCCGGCCGTCACCTCTCTCGCTTGTTCGGACTCTTGCGAACGGCTTCGTCTGGCAACCTTGTGCTTAATAGCCACTGATTTTCCGACCTTCTTGCTGACTTGGAAAAGACAGTCTTCGTCCGAAGAAGAGGAAGAATTGATTCTTCTCCTCTTGGCCCGAGGATCCGCTAGGAACACTCCGAATCCTCCTCCAACGCTTGACTGGCGCTCGCCGTGACGTTATCGGACTTAGCGATGACGCCGAACTAGAGGAAGAAGACGAAGAAGGCGAATCACACTTTCTTTTTGCCTCTCTTATTCATTTCTCTCCTCTATATCCTGTAACTTCTGCATTACAGTTTGCATTGACGGATCAGAAGGCGTATTAGCGTCTGGGAGCCGCGAAAAAGGCCGAGAATCGGTCTGTGACGTCATCACGCCTGCCATCTCAGAGTGTGACGTATGTTGTGACGTCATCTCGTAGGGAGAGACTGAGAGGTTTCTGCTGGTAACGCACGTTTGCTGCCAAATTACCTCCCACGTTCTGCATCGCTGTAAATACTGAGTGGGATGGTGAAGCAGCGGCATTAATTCCCATAAATTGCAAGCCCGGGGGATGAGGAACATTCAGCGCTGCCGGGACCCTGCTGGAACCGTGACGTCATATAATGCGCAAGCAGACCATCCAAGGTTGGTACGCCTGGTAGGCCTAGCGCTGACCACGTACCATCTAACCTATGCGCTTGCGTAGCAGGAGCCTGGAACAAAGATGGCGGATCTCCCCTCTACTTGCTGGGAAGAAAGGAGAGTGCAAATTATTCATAAAATTACCCAAGGCCCCTCCCGACGTTTCGATACAGAACGCTAGGAGAAACCGAAGGGGTATGAGACAATTCAAAAGCAGGTGGAGAAACATATGGAGCAGCCTGGTTTATTACCGATACAAAAGAAGCGGTAAGGTTTGGTCATCCAAAGATGGCGTCACCACCCTTTCTTTTGTATTGGCTTTTTCCCATAGAAACTTCTTCCACTGTTCCACCGACCAACCGCGACAAACAGAACACGGATTAGTAACCGTACATACGTTTTCCCTGCACCTACTACACGTTGGATGAGGATCCGTCGACACCGAGGTTAGGAACCTAGAACAAGGGAAGCCACTGACTCCTGGGCATTTCCTTTGTCTCCTCTTCGAAGCGGTAGACGATCCCGATGTTGAGGCAAAATTCTCCATCATACCACGTATACACTCTTACCACACACTGATCACACTTGGAGAAAGAAAAGGAATGAAAATAAAAAATGAAATGGATAAAGAACGGGCAAAAACTGAAAAACCGGCTCTTTAAATGAGATAGACAGTAACACGTCTTATCTTAAAGGCGGTAGGAAAATAACTGATGGGTCACAGGTGTAGCCTGGGCATCTGGGTATACATGCCCCGTGACCTGGTATAGATGCCATTAGTCCCGGATCTACAAGTGTAATTTTAATTCTACGGTTTCCAGCTTGGCGCTAGTAAATCCTAATGTTAAGACCGAAGGTTTGTTTCGTGTATGAACAAACAAAGATTATTGGAGATAAACTTCCAATGTAGGTAAATGTCTGTATGTTATAATCATTACATTCATAGTTCATTAGTTATAAAAGTCATCAATTACAAGATACTGCTGGGACCTATGAGGACATTCAGCCCTAAGAATAATGTTGAAACCAATGCCAGGAGAGGGTTAAGGAGAGCAAGATGGAGGAAAGAGAATTTGAATGGAGGTATAGTAAAAGGAATGAAAGGGGTTGAGTTAGAGGCCGAAGGAACACTGCAAAGAACCTCAAGTGATGCCTACAACGTATACTATGAGGTACAAAATTTTGTTGCCCACATAATATCTGGTCTCTATCTCTTGACCAGCTATCACCCTATGGTAGCCTGAAGTAGGTTGACCAGCAAGGAAACAGGGCTAATAAGGTCTTATTAATATGGCATTTCTTACACAACCTGTGGTGTCAGTGATATTCAAAACCTGCAAATGTGGGTTGAATATGATTGAAGGACAAAATAAATTTTTCATAAAAATCTGATATTTAGAGAAATCACTGCATTTCAACTCAGCGAAGACACTATATTTCAACCGAGAAAATTATAATCAACTTTCAAAAGCTACGCATGCACAAATAATAGCAACTGCAGTAAGCCATTATAATAAAACCATGACCATTTAAAAAAAATTACTTTAGTAGCAAGAATAATGTCACCCTCTTATCAGCCAAGTCTACTACTGTATATAGCAACATTAGACAAAAGAAAATAAGTGTCCCATGTGAATTACTAGGATAACTTTAAAAATAATTTGTCCTTCACCAACCTAGCTTCTTCTTCCAGTTTCCTAGGACGAGCTGCCTTTAGTGTTAGGGGCACAAGATCCAAGTTGAACTCTCCTTCCCTGGTAACAGAATCTGCCTCTTTGTACGTCTGCAGTAAAACCAGTGACTCGAGAAACTTGATGGCCTGAGTTCTCACGCTGTAGGAGAAATCATATGTGATCAAATTATGAAATGTAGATGAAATTGTGGTGAACCATCTGCTCTTTTCTACAGTTACTGAAAATCCTTCATTTTATATCAAAGACTATAATAACACAAAATGAATGCAATAGCAGGCTCAAAACAAAACTGTGCCACCATCAAATAGTAATATGAAACACTTCACCTCAGATAAACAGTATAGAATGAGAGAAGCCCTCAAAGGCTCACAATAAAACTCACCCATCATTATCGTGATCAATCATAGAGATTATAGAGTTCTTAATCAGTGTAATGATATGCCACACCTGCTCCATCTCTGGAGTTGTGGTTCGCGCTGAAGACAGCCAAGCGAGGGTTGCCCGGTGCAGTTGTGCTGCTGCTTGAATTACGCGTTTCACTACAGCAATGGCATTGTCTGCCAGTAGGATCTGTATGTTGGGCACCAATCTGGGCAACATAGCAACATCTTTCTTACTGAAAAGATAATTTTGAGAGACTGAAAGATAATTTTGAGAGACTGAGTGTGTATGTATGTATATATATATATATATATATATATATATATATATATATATATACTATATTATATATTATATATATATATATATATATATATATATATATATATATATATATATATATATATATATATATATATATAATATAATATATATATATATATATATATATATATATATATATATATATATATATATATATATATATATATATATATATTATATATATATATATATATATATATACATATATATATATATATATATATATATATATATATAATATATATATATATATATATATATATATATATATATAGGTATATATCTAATGTCTTATCGCTTGGCGATAGACTTTTTGTGTTCTCCTTACGACTGTCATTCGTAAGTATTTTTTGGTTCCTCTCATCTCCCTTGGATATCTTAGTAGAGAGGTTCTTTCTTGACTAGAGGAGATGATTCAAACAGGCAAGTTGACAAGATAACTTTATTCTGTAACTCCATACTAGGAGATGCAGCTCGGTCGGACGACCGATATGTTTGATCGTTGGCGTGGAACTGCCATTCTAAAGCATCGCGTCGATAGCGGAACATTAGCTATCTAAGCAATTCATATAAAAACACATAACGTAGTCCGCCGGTTCGGAAGTTACAAGTTTCCGGCGTAGGTTAACAGGTCAACCGCTTCCCATGGAAGTTGTTGTGCAAAGTTATCTAACATAAAAATGTTGACAAAAGCTTTGAGCTAGATCAGGCTACTGCAGACAGCGCATAGCGTAATCTAGGTCTGCTTTGGTCACGTAGAAACCCTCCTAATGCCATGACCCCAGGTCATTGGTTTATATTTACAGATCTTGTAAATTATATATATATATGTAATTATTACATTAGGCTCGGTCTGCTACCTATTCAAGCCTTGAATAACAAAAAAAATTACTTTAAACATTGTCCATAGGAGCGTGCTCGTAACATACTAAGTGATTAAATGCATAAAAAGGTTCTGTTACATACCCTTGTTGACATATTCATAAACAAAGATAAATGCATGGAAAATATAGATCCATGTTTGGTAATAATAATGATTATGTACCCAAAAATAATAAAAAGGTAAAAATCAAAACATGTATACATGATTAATATGATAACAGGTAACCTGATTAAGAATAAAGGTACTAAAATAATGATTATAGCATGATCATGGATAATTGTTAAAGAGTACTTGACACTCTTTGTAAATAGGTAAATATAATTGTATAATAGTATAACAATGTAATTCTGCAGAAATTCAATATATAGGGCTGATATTTTATTAGGTGCCCGAAAAATACCTTTAGGAATATATTAATGTATAATATTGGGTCTATAATGATTTATTAGGCGCCCTGGAGATACTTCAACTGTTCAAATGCAAAGGCTGTGAGTCTTTCTTGTCCTACATTTTTGCCAGCATACGGACCGCTTTTCACACACAACACAATTCCAGACAATTCCCTAGGCACGAACTGAAGTGGCCCAAGTTCAGGCGGCCCTAAACGCAAACGACTTGAGTTTAACGGGTACGTCATCTAGACGGGCCAGTACGTTCCCTTGGAGATCCTTCTGTTTACGCCTTAGCCTACGCCAAGCAAAGATGTTGACGGCGATAACCAATATGGCCGTCACGCTGAACACGGCTAGCAGAATGTAGTAGCGAAGATTTTCTCCACCTGCATAAGTCGATGACGTGGGTCCATCTCAGCCAGGTTGCGTCAGACGATGAGCTACTCGCGCGTTGTATGGGAGAGGTAGTGATGGGATGATTGTGGTAGCCCACGTGTAGTTCGCGAAATACGCCTTCTCACGTATTATCGCGTTGACCCCTCTGACGGTATAGTTTTGTAGATGTCCCCGTACAAACCATCGGCTGCTACGAAGATAGGGGCATAGGGCGGTGGATGTGTCCGGACACACGACGTCGAATCCGGCCTTATCATAACGGATCAAGAACCATTATTCATCCTGTAATTGAATTTATTACCGTAAAAGGGATAAAGTTTCCCCAGACAACCTTCGCTTGTATGAGAGAGAGAGCCGCCGTTTAGCACCTATGTCTAACTCACATGAATCCGTTGATATAGGATAGAATTCAAAAGAGTCAGCTGTACAAATTTATTATCATGGCTTCTGAACAGTGAGTGAGTTATCTAAGTCTTAATGACTGTAAATGATTTCTTATCAGAAGAAATCAGTACATGCCCCGTTAAATTGGATATTACTGGATTTGAGTTATTCGTCATAAAAGTAGGAAACGGTGCTATTTTGTATGATTGCCAAGCATCGGAAGAATCAAAAGGAATTGTGATCATAATTCTATAATTTTTCAACGCTGACTGATATTAGGCTATAATAGAATTCTACTTATGGGCATATAATAAAGGAATATAACCTAGCTTCTCCCGTCCGTTTTCATAAAGTTAACGTCAGATCTTTAATAGGCATGAGGTGAGGAGATAACACACCCTTGTTGCTAACGTAATTGCTTCTACATAATCTTTTGACTTTTCAATAAAATGTGATATTTTCACACGGATATGATCTATTTTCGAACTATAGTAAGCTAAAGTAGCCAGCAAATGTTGAACTTCCATGACCTGATCGATATTATTTGAATGTTCATTAACGATATTCATTATTTGATTGATCGAAGATAACTGGCTGCGAAGTTTCTGATAAGGCCAGTTCCGTTTTGTGTTGCAAAAACTCAATTCTTTTATTTTGATTATTTTTATCTTGAGGCGATTTGAGATTCCTAAGCCTAGATTCGCAACTGATCCTAAGATGTTTAGTCCAGCTAGAATAAGCGGGTTGCGGCGTTCAAGAGTATTGTGCCGCCACAGACCACATCAGCAGGTCACGAGCGAGTTTCTCTGCCTCGGCGGTTTTATTTTTGTATGTCATAAGACAACATTTCTGCGACGCTTATTGTTTGAGCTAGTGAAATCTCTGAGTTAGCATGAAAATTACGTTCATGCATTTCCTTAAGGGAAATACCAAAAACCTCATCAGGTCATTCTTTAAGTTAAGGACGTCATCTTCAGGTAAGAAAATAGCATGCATATCTACTTCGATAACAATATTACTTGACACGATGAATACATCATCGATTCTCTCAATAATCGCAGCCATGATTAAATTCTATTTCTTTCGTCCTAGCGCTCTTTCCATACAACAAAGATGTCTGAATACACAATATCACTCCTAACAATAACAGATTCATTTGAAAACCTGCAATGAGTAAAACAGATGTAATAACTCGCGTTAAAAGAATAGGTTTACATACAATATGATTAATAGATATATATATATAAATTATTATACAAGTTTCATAAATACAACCATTTTTTCCCTCACTCCATCTACCCTTCTTTAGATTCTGATATGTGCCAATGGGACTATTCTCACATCAGTGGGGGTTTGGATACATTTTGAACCCTAACTCTATTGGCCGTAAATTTCTAAAATGTTAAACGGGCCTTCAAAACTTAGGTGTCAGTTTATAATTTAAACCTTTACGCACGTATACTTGTATGTATACCTGATCGCCCACGGCATATGTTCTAGTTGGCTTAGCTATTTTTATCATGATTTTTTTTCATTATGATCTGTGCTTCTTCTAAATTCTTACGAATTATATTATATCGACTTATGCTTGCATCCATAACATCCTTAGAGGATTTGATAAATTAGTTGTAGGCTTTAAGATGTGGACAAAGGCGTTCGGGCCGGGATACCGTACAGTGCCTCGTGCGGTGTCATTTTAATAGACACATGATACGAGTGATTAAGTGTGCTTAGCACCGCAGGTATGGCAATGTCCCAGTTGGGATCTGCCCCACCCCCCCTAAGGTGACCCTTAAAATGTTTAAAACCTTACGATTTGCCCTTTCCACTAGCCCCATTAGACTCTGGGTGATAGATCATGGTATTGATTTCTTTATACAAAGGAATTTGCACAAGGAGTTAAGGAAATGATTATTGAACTCCACCGCCCGAGTCTGAGATAATGATGTGTGGAATTCCATGTTTACAAATGTAGCACTCGTATAAACTTCCTAGCGCACTCGACCGCGGTTTTTGTTTTAAGCGCTATAAGTTCTGTATATCGAGTCAAAGCGTTCTATAATTACGTAGGAGGTGCTTATTTCCTCTGTCTGACTCGTAAAATCCTGTTAATAAATCTAAATGTACTCTTTCAAAGGGTTGATTTGGCACGGGGTAAGCCCTAGGCTGACAGGTGTCTTCGTGTGCCCCTTTGTATTCTTGACAAGTGCGACAATTTGCTATGTGCTTTTTTATATCTGTAAGCATCGTATGCCAATAAAATAAGGATTTGGCTTTCTGTGACATCAAGGTATACCCCAGGGTGTCCATGCAGTGGATTTTCATGCAAAACCACTTTAAGACAGTGGGTATGAGTGAGATAGGCACCACACCTGGTTGTTATCAACTGCGGTGTGTTGCGGGTTTTCCTCGTCACGGATCACACAGGATATTGTCCTGTAGGATATAATTCTGCTGCTTATACTTTAGGTATTCTTTTTCCTTCGGATTTCCGTTTAACGCAATGATGATTTTTTCTATTTGCGGATCTTTTCTTTGTTCCGTCTGTAATAGTTCAGCACTCCAGCCAGATCTTCCTGTTCAGATATAGTTTTAACAACGGGCATGGAGGTTGAGATATCTATTAATTCAGCTAATGGCTCGGTACAAGATGAAGAGGGGTTGCGTGATAATGCGTCAGCAATGATATTTGCTTTCCCAGGTAAATACCCGATCCTCGCGCCAAAGTCCTGAATGATCATGTGCCACCGAGTTCGCTTGGGGGCTGTGACTAAAGCCTTTAAAGAAGTCGGTTAGGGGCTTATGATCAGTGAGAACCTTGACGGGGTAACCGTATATTATGAATTTAAAGTGCACGAGTGAATTAACAATAGCGAGCCCTTCCTTGTCTATTACTGCATATTTACTTTCGGAAGGTCTCAGTTTACGTGAATAAAAAGCTATAGGGAAAAAACTGTCTATCATATTGTTGAAGCAATACCCCACCTACTCCTAGGTCTAGAGGCGTCTGTTGCTATGAAAAATTCCTTACCGAAGTCAGGAAATTTCAAGATAGGAGAACTACACAGTTCATCTTTCAGTTTATCGAACGCCTGTGATGAATTCAGACCATACGAAATCTACGCCCTTTTTTATAAGATCGGTTAGGGGAGCGGCTATGATTGAGTAGTTGCGGATGAAGCGGCGATAGTAACCGCTGCATCCTAAAAATGCTGTATTCCCTTGACGTTAGTAGGTATCGGAAAATTACGGATAGCCGACACCTTATCGTGGACGACTTTAAGACCTTCACTAGAAACCGTGAAACCTAGATAGACTAGTTCTGTTTTAAAAAAAATTCACACTTACTTATCTTTACCCTCAAATTATGCTGCCTTAACCTTTGTAACACTAACTCCAATTTACGTAAATGTTCTTCTAATGTGTTGGAAAAGATTACTAAGTCATCCATGTAGGCATGTAGGATATCTCCCAACAAGTCTCCAAACACGACGTTTATCATACGAGTAAAAGTTATAGGAGCACAACGTAAACCAAAAGGCATACGCAAAAATTCATAATGTCCCTGGCTGTGCTGAAGGCAGTGTATGGATACTTTCTTGTTCCATCGGAATCTGATGAAATCCTTTTAGTAAGTCTAGGCTTGTGAAATATTTATTCTGGCCTAGTAAAGATAGGATATCATCGGTACATGGTACTGGGAATCTGTCAGGGATTGTTTCTTCGTTTAAACGACGAAAATCTATGCATATCCGCCAAGTTCGATCTTTTTCAGGTACTACTATTAACGGAAAATTATAAGGCTGTTTGATTTCCTGATGACTCCTTCTTTAACATTTTACCTACTTCCTCTGTTATCTCATTCTGAAATTTCATAGGAAGTCGGTACGAAGGTACATAGATTACTTTCTGTTTGTCCTTGAGCCTGATTTGATGCTCGATGACATCCGTTTTTCCTAAGGTTCCATCCGTAGTGGAAAAAAACATCATGATATTAGTTAACAGATTCAAAAAAATTTCTGCTGATTCCTTCTTCTTGAATGTCCTGATTGATTTGTTCTTTATAGATTGCAAAATAAAAAAAAGGGTTTCATCCGCGACTGATTGAGCGTGATTTATCTCAGCTACGGTAAGAATGCGATGTTTATAAACTTCGGCATCCAAGATATGTTGATTTTTGTGGATTACTAAAGTGGTATTCAAAATGATTACAGACTTCGATGTTACATTGTTGTTGTGAGCCGACTGTATAAACGGCTTGTGTGACGGATAATCCGTGTGTTTTCAGAGTTTCGGAAAGGATTAATGTTTCAGATCCTGGCAAGGTTCTCTTTACACGCACTAATATATTTGAAGTTACGTTAGGCTCGAGAGTTTCGCGTGCAAGCTGATATTACGGGGAGTGAGCGAGAGTTCTGTTGGGTTGCCTGTATTATTTCTTGGTTCATGAGACAGGTGATTGGTTCCGTAATGTAAGTGACAACTCTGCCTGTCTCTTGATTATCTAAAACTGATTTTAGGGTATTAGAAGACCTATAGAATTTCCCTTGGATATACACGCCGTGTTTTGCAGGTGCTAAGATAATATTTTGAGTGCCCATAGACGGGTATCCGATAATTACTGTGGGATACATATTAATGTTTTGTACAACGACAAAGGTATCAGCAAAACGTGCGCTTACCGACCTTGTACTGTACATGAGTTACGCCCACAACATTTAATTCATTATTCCCACCCTGCCTGAGAGCCTTATTCCGGACTTTTCTATAGGGAAATTTGAAAAGAGTAAATGATGAGTCCTTAAATCCATTATATTACGTGGACTACCAGAATCAAAGAACAAAGTAAGTAGACTTATGGTCCAAATTTACTGCATGTAAGGTTGGTCGCAACTCGTTTTGACTAATAATTGCATGAATTTGTTGCAAATCTACGGGAACCTGCACAGATTTTTTTGATTCGGCCGTGTGTTTTCATAGGAAAATCAATTGTCTCACAATGATCTGATAAATGATTAAACTGATTATTTGATACAAAAGATGTTGATATTGATGACCCAACATCGCCCTCATCCCCCCTTGGAGTGAACTACGTGGTATTTGTTTTGTTTATCACACCCTGAAAAATTCGCTTGCCCTTGCGAGTTCTGGCTAGACGGCCCAGGAACAGAGGCACCTGAAGCACGATTTGTTTGTGTTTCTGCTGTTGTGCAGAATTTCCGTTTGGTTGTTTCTCTTATAGTACTGAGGACCCTTCTTTTTATTTGCACTCGCAACTGGTTGCGTGTTTGTAGCATTTTGCTGTTGATTCCTCGAGTAGCAACGGTTATATGAATGAGTTGAACTATTGTGAATTGAACAAAAACGCGTCCGACAGTCTGAAATCATGTGACCTGGTCGTTTACAGTTATAACAAACCATCCCTGCAACTTGATTATTATTATGTACCACATTTACTTGTTGTGGCTTGTTCTCATTTTTTGCAAAAACTTGAATGAGCGAAGGATCTAGGTCGGTACATTTAGACATGTGTTTTTGATTTGTTTGTTTATACACATCTAATTCCGTACTGTCGGGCTGCAATTTTTTTTATCAAAACACCTTACTAACGCTTCAGGCAACATACAGTGATAGACGTAAGGTAGATCAAACGGATAAAATCTTTCACTTTGATTTTAGCACCCGCAACCACCCGGAGTTACTTAAAACTATCCTGATATTCATTTAGCCGTCCGGTCGGCAATTAGCGCCGCCGCTCGACAACATTGAGCTGAGTCATGGAGGCTTGGTTAAGGATATTTCTCAATGCCAATACTACATCTAAAGCCTCTTCACCCCCATACACGGCACGTAATCTAATTTGAACTCGTCCCATGTAAGCGCTTCTTGGAAAGAAAAACCCCCCTTAGATACGCACTTGCGTCGCCTTTCGCAAAGTCAACGAAGCTCTTGGCCTCCTGTAATTGTACTGCTGGGTCTGTGATGCTTTTTGCATTTAAAGAGCGTCTACAGATGAGATCCATGCCTCAACATTTTGAGGCAGGAACCCATTGACCCGACCTTGAAAAGGGACTATCGCTGACCTCGCGCTAACGAGAGTCACCACGTTGGGGTTGCCAGCCGGAGTAGTTGCCATTCGGCTTTCACTTTTTTCTTATCACTTCTATTCCTTGCAATCCTATCAAAATATCTATAAGAGTACACTCGACCACTACGTAAACGCATAAGCAATGTACTGTATAAGTGTGTATAATAATAGGAAAAAATCCCCCAAAAGATACAAAAATACAGATAATATGATAAAATATTATACGGAGAATTCCTGCAAGAAATGGTTAATGACAATTAGAAAAGAAAAAAAATTAATCTGCGGGCGAGAAACCTCGTAGTTGAAGATTGGTTCTGTAATGAAGGAAGATTAATATGGCGAACAACTCACCCCAAGAATACTGGACGATCGACTCTTGATGAACAACACTTCACTGAGGAAAAGACCTGAATAGATAAAAAATGGTACTTAGCTCCAGATTATATTGCGAAGGATTGTTGACATGGGATGACGTCTCAGTTCCTGTCCACGTCTCGCGTCGGAAGTCGTGATGACGGTCACGGCCTTCTCTCGGTGCACGATGCGCACCGAGAGAAGGCCGCTCCGTTGATGTTCGATGCTGCCCTCGTCCGGTGTAGATTCTCGAAGATAAGTGACAACAGTTGCTCAAACGTCAGTGTTAAATGCTTGTATTCCTCTCGATGAAGGACATAGTTGCGTCTTCATAAACTGTTGCGTTGATTGAAGATCCCGTTTCCTCTGTTTAGTTTGATGTTGAAGGTGGAAGTTAGTTCTTGTAGACCTTCGGTCGGCTGATATGGGTCTTGTTAATTATGTTCTTCGTTTATACGCTGCCACACTTCTAATGTCTTATCGCTTGGCGATAGACTTTTTGTGTTCTCCTTACGACTGTCATTCGTAAGTATTTTTTGTTCCTCTCATCTCCCTTGGATATACTTAGTAGAGAGGTTATTTCTTGACTAGAGGAGATGATTCAAACAGGCAAGTTGACAAGATAACAACTTTATTCTGTAACTCCATACTAGGAGATGCAGCTCGGTCGGACGACCGATATGTTTGATCGTTGGCGTGGAACTGCCATTCTAAAGCATCGCGTCGATAGCGGAACATTAGCTATCTAAGCAATTCATATAAAAACACATACGTAGTCCGCCGGCTCGGAAGTTACAAGTTTCCGGCGTAGGTTAACAGGTCAACCGCTTCCCATGGAAGTTGTTGTGCAAAGTTATCATAACATAAAAATGTGGACAAAGCTTTGAGCTAGATCAGGCTACTGCAGACAGCGCATAGCGTAATCTAGTCTGCTTTGGTCACGTAGAACCCTCCTAATGCCATGACCCCAGGTCATTGGTTTATATTTACAGATCTTGTATTATATATATATATATAATTATTACATATAGGCAGTCCCCGGGTTACGACGGTGTCAGCTTATGACGTTCCAAGGTTACGACGCTTGTCAATAGACGTTATTTCCAGGGTTACGACGCCTACAACGCTCATCTGGGAGATGAAATATGACACCAAAAATGCAAAATAATCAATATTTGAAGTTTTTTTGATGAAAAATGCCATAAGAATGCAGTTTACAGTGGGGCCTTGCTTAGTCACGGATCAGCAATCACGGATTCAGTTAATCACTTGGGTTTTTCCTCAGACCACTTCTCAACAGGCTATATACAGCATCGAGGGCTTGTCCGTTGTAGGCTAAGCCTCGTCCGGTTTCCGATAACCAGCAAATGCATGAACAGATTCACATTATGATATTAACTGACAATAAAGGTAATAAAACCATTCTCACCTTATATATTATTGGCATATCTTCATAATATTGTAGCCTATTCATGAAAATAATTCCACATCATTGACATCAACTTGTAGTTGAGCGGCCAGCAGAAATGTAAACATTGAGTTACACTTAACAGCAACCTTTGCCATTCTTAACCTTTTAGAAATGTTAATAGTAATAGTGTAATGACAGTAGTAATAACATTTAGGAAAACATTACTTTTCAATTCGAACTTCATTATTGTTTTGGTATAACTAATCAACTTCTCTGAACACTGCAGTCATACAAACGATAATTGTCATAGATTATTGTATTGTTGTTTGCGATCGGCGACGAAGCGTAAATGTAATAAAACCATTTTCACCTTATATATTATTGTCATATATTCATAATAAAACGCATATCTTCATAATAAAAAGCCTCTTCAAGGAATAATTCCTTAGGGAATGCATTTTTCAAAAGACAAAAGACACTTTACATGTTTACAGCATGCAATGATTACTTTATTTTGATGTGATTACATTAATTTTACAGTATGGTACTCTAAGCAGTACAGTAACTATTTTTTTTTTCATAAATGTATATGCATTCACGAAAAAAATACGTATGACAACCGTGACGTCACCAAACCTAGTCTCGTTGGAACATACTATTTTTACACAATGTGAGTGGATACACCGTTCTACAAACTACCGATGTATTTTTACGTAAGTATCCTCTAAATTCTGTCATAAATCACTTTACTTACTTTTTTTGTGGAGCCCAAATACTATGTATATCCCCGGGAAATTAACGAAATCTCGAATTTTATCACAGACCAAGATTCACTAATTACTATGTTTTCTTCTTTTCATGACTAAATGCATTTTTAGGATACACTCATTTAAAAATTTTTAAATACTATGAATGTAGATAGCAAAATCTCTCTCTCTCTCTCTCTCTCTCTCTCTCTCTCTCTCTCTCTCTCTCTCTCTCTCTCTCTCTCTCTCTCATCACTTATTACTGATCTATTATTCTGTGATTTACGAAACTGCTTCAATACAACTTTTATAGTTGACTCAATGAATTTCACATTATAACAGTATACAAAAGAATATCTTATCACTGTCCATGTTTCATTTCTTATCACCATAAAAATATTTAAAATACAAATTTCATTTTGTTATTCTCCAGCTAAGCTAGTAACAGTATTCTCGTCCCAAGCTGCTCTCTCAAGCTACTCAACAGTTACTCTCATCCCAAGCTGTTCTCTCTCTCTCTCTCTCTCTCTCTCTCTCTCTCTCTCTCTCTCTCTCTCTCTCTCTCTCAATGAAATATGAATTACTGTATCATAATATCATAAACTATTATGTACAAAGTTAAAAATAATAATAATTCCATTAATAAATTAGTTTCTTTTAGCAACTAAATTGTTTTCCAAAATAATTCCTTCGGTAATAAACGTGCATCAGCTGATTCTAAACGTAAACAAAAGACAAAAATAGATTTTTATTGCTGTATTTTGCTGTTTATACATTAATATTATAGTTGGGTGCTGTAATCATTACAGTAAATTGTTTTTTTATCATAAATATGTTCATTCACGAAATAGATATACTATGTACTTTTAGTTTGGTGCAGAGCCAAATCATGAAAATAGAAAGGAATTGTTAGGTAATTATACTTTTGTTTGCTGATCTGATGAAGGGGAAATTGAAGATAGGAAAGAATAAACTTTGAAACTGTGCTTGAATTTAGTTTAAGGTGATATTGAAGACTATTTGGTGCTTGAACTAAAGTAGGCAGTTTATAAACATTGAAATAGTGGTCTTGGGTGGGTTATTATAAAGTAGGCAGTTTACAGCAATTTTTTAGGGGGTACCAGGATAACACGGGTATTTACTTATCACGGGGTGGGGGTTCTGGGCCTATCCCCCGTGATTAACGAGGCCCTACTGTACATAGTTTTCAATACACCCAATGCATTAAAAGCAAGGTTTTTCTTAGGATTTTTGACGATGTTCCGGCTTACGACGATTTTCGGCTTACAACGCGTCTCAAGAACGGAACCCCCATCGTAACCTGGGGACCGCTGTATATATATATATATATATATATATATATATATATATATATATATATATATATAAAGATAAGCAATCTGTAATTATTTTAATATTTTGCAAAATAAAGCCAACATCATCATTATCTTTGGTATTAATTCACATCCCTCGATAAATCACATCACCACAATTTTTTTTTTACATCAGCTTTACCCTTTATGAGGTTGACATGAAATGGGAAAGGAGTTCTCTCTATTCTCCTTTGTATAATACAAACCTAACAGTAATACACAAGTGATATGATTACATCCAATTCGAACCCTAAATCTTATCCATTTCTATCATGTAATGCAATTAAGAAATGGTAACCTATGGAATAAGATATCATTACTACAGACTGCATATGTAAACTTAACATGAGAGCTGACTGACATTATAAAAATTTCCTTCAGTCTCTTATACTCCTAAACACACTGGTGTACTTACCATGCTTCTTCAATGAACCCAACAACAAATTTTCGAACATCCGAGTTGCGGTCAGTCTGAAAAGCGGCAACTTCTTCAAAAAAGGAGTCCAGAAGCTTTTGATCAAGATGAATTATAAGCTCTTGAACCTTGGCTAAATTTGCAATCTTCTCCTTCTCAGATGTCATAAAAGTAGCAGTGTTCAACAGCTCTACAACCTGTAACAATAATATTTTATTGAATCAAGTTACTGTACAAGGTTCTTGACTTTAAAACACACGCAAATGTCAACCCCTCATAGCCTTATTTTGTTATAAAACATGGTCTGATCTGGCTAATGACATTTCCACTAGTACTTGAGAAGAGTAGTTGGTACACAACTGGCTGGGGAGTGGGAGGAAGAGAAATTAGACTTTAGCTACAACAGAAATGTTAAAAAATTTTCATAAAATTAGCATCGCCATTATTAATAACCTTTCCTTGTTTCAATTATAGTCTTTTTTTCCAAGTACAGTATCAACTATTTCCTCTTACTAGGTGCAATGTTGTTTCCTAACCAGATTCTAAATTAAACAAGCAAATGGTTCACCACAGCCTAATATGTCATATTACTGTATAAAAAGGTACAGGTTTAGGTTATATCTAGCACTAGGATAAAAACTGACCCTCTTTGTAGACATGACTTTAAATGAGACTAACAGTGACACTTGACTTGTCATCAGACTATTACATACTTCAATGAATTCTAGTATAGGTCAGGTAAGGATGGGGTTGCCAGACATCCATGTTTAGTTAAGGACCTGGTGCCCTAGGTGAAACTAGGTTCAATTCTATGACTTTTATGGTGCTCAAGTCAGGTTAGGGGGAAGAGTGCCATGTAAGGAAATGGCAGCAAAGATCAAGTTACATTAGGTTAGGATGCATTCCTGTATTTTGAGTTATAATTTTTTGGGTTCATAGAGGGAAAAAAACCCTGGCTGGGTCAAGTTAGGTTAGGTTAGGAGTAAAGGTGCAGATGAGTTGTGCACGCTACTTGCGAAAGTCACTGCTTCAAAATATGCCAAAATTGGCTACTCTGTCATATTAATGGCCAGCCTAAAAGCAGATTAACGACACATTTCAACACTGATATAACCAAACATTCCCTTAACCTTTGGTGCCATGTCCTGACCTGTTAGGGGGATCTAGCTACTTGTGTCCGACATCTTAAAACTGTCTGAACAAGCATCGACGTATCCCAAGATTAGCCTGGAGGATATCATACATAGCAACTGTTCTGTGACATTACTTTGGACTTTAGATTAAGATGCATCCTGTACTTGTGCTTACATTTTTGTGTTTTAAAAATTTTTGGATGATTGGTACTACTATTGACACATACAAAAGATGTAAGGTTTGGTAAAAATGATATTGTTATGATATAATAAAGTTTCATACATACTTACCTGGCAGATATATACATAGCTAAGACTCTGTCGTCCCCGACAGAAATTCAAATTTCGTGCTACTCGCTACAGGTAGGTCAGGTGATCTACCGGCCTGCCCTGGGCGGCAGGACTAGGAACCATTCCCGTTTTCTATCATATTTTCTCTCTTCCACCTGTCTCCTGCAGGGAGGCTGGGTGGGCCATTAATCGTATATATCTGCCAGGTAAGTATGTATGAAACTTTATTGTATCATAACAATATCATTTTCATACAATCAACTTACCTGTCAGATATATACATAGCTGATTGGCACCCTTTGGTGGAGGGTAAGAGACAGCTACTTATGGAATAGACAGGTAAACAACATATGTTGTAGGTATAAATAAACCTTGGTTCCTACCTGATAGGTGGTAGACTTCGTGGGTGCTGCCAAGGAGTCTGCATCACCTCAAGAAACTTTAGCGAGATATATGATCTATGGCCAAGAGTTCTTGTGGGTCTGCCGATGGGGTCTTATCCGCTTACTCGGCAGAGCCTGAAAGGACTTTGTCAATGGGTGCTGATCCACTTATATGACAATACACCTTATGAAGGAGCACACAACCAATCCCGACCACCTGATCCTAACCACCGTGTTAGTATTAAAAATTGTTCCGAGTTATCCCCAAACTCTTCACAACAACCATAACTCAAAAACACATTACGCACACACAAATAATTTTCAAAAAAAAAAAAAAAAAAAAAAAAAAAAAAAAAAAATACTAATCTAATAAGATATCACAAGAGTTCCTTACTGAACAATAGTGACTGGCCGCCAGTGCGACGTCTTTGTCAGCAGAAAGTCTAGAACATATCTAATAGACTGTAAGTATAAATTAAGGATTGGTGTTAGCTCCTGTACCAGTATCGTATCCGCTGACACGAAAGGACCTATAGAAAAACAATTCTCATAGGTCACACGAACATCTCTCAAGTAGTGAGATGCAAATACTGAGTTGCCTCTCCAAAAAGTCGCTTCCAAGATGTTCTTTAGCGACATATTTTTATGAAACGAGAGAGATGTCGCTACTGCTCTTACTTCATGAGCTTTCACCTTTAGAAGTCGAAAAGCGTTGTCAGGACAGATCTTATGCGCATCTGTAATGACGCTTCTAACAAAGAACACTAGAGCATTCTTGGACATCAGTCTTGTGGGGTCTTTTACCGCGCACCAAAGACCTTGTGTCGAGCCCCCCATCTGTTGTTTTCTCTGAAGATAGAATTTCAGAGCTCTTACAGGACAAAGAGATCTTTCTGCCTCTCTCCCGACGAGACTTGATAAACCTTTAACCTCGAAGGTCCTAGGCCAGGGATTCTCATTTTTAGCCAGAAATAAAGCTTTAAACAAGCAAATGGCCGAGTCCCCCTTAAATCCTACTTTATCCTCTAGAGCATGCAGTTCACTAACTCTTTTTGCTGTGGCTAAAGCTAATAGGAACAAACATTTTCTAGTCAGGTCTCGAAAAGATGCCAGATGAGGAGGTTCGAACTTATCAGAGGAAAGGAATTTTAAAACTACATCAAGGTTCCAGCTAGGAGGAGCTGGCCCCGACGACTTCGTAGTCTCAAAGGATCTTATGAGATCGTGGAGATCCTTATTCTCTGTTAGATCTAGTCCTCTATTCCCGAAGACTGCAGAAAGCATACTTCCGTAACCCTTTATTGTGGGTACCGATAGATGCGAATCTTCCCTCAAGAATAATAAGAAATCAGCGATTTCCGTCACAGAGGTAGTGGAGGAGGACAACTTCTTAGACTTACACCACCTTCTAAAGACTTCCCACTTAGACTGATATACTCGTCTAGTGGAAGCTCTGCGGGCTCTCGCAATCGCGCTTGCAACTTTGCGAGAAAACCCTCTCGCTCTGACAAGTCTTTCGATAGTCGAAAGGCAGTCAGAGCGAGAGCGGGGAGGTTTTGATGATACCTCTGGAAGTGTGGTTGTTTGAGAAGATCCGTCCTTCTTGGGAGGGATCTGGGAAAATCTACTGTCCACTCCACCACCTCTGTGAACCCGTCTTGTGCTGGCCAAAAGGGGGCTATCAGGGTCATCTGTGTTCCTTCTGAAGCCACAAATTTCTTCAGAACTAGTCCCAGGATCTTGAATGGAGGAAAAGCGTAGACGTCTATGTGAGACCAGTCTAGTAGGAAGGCGTCTACCATCAGAGCTCTGGGATCTTCTACCACCGAACAAAATACCTCCAGTCTTTTGGAAAGGAATGTGGCGAAGAGATCCACATGGGGAGTCCCCCAAAGAGACCAGAGACTCTGACACTTCTGAGTGGAGGGTCCACTGTGTGTGAAGGACCTGGTTCCTCCTGCTGAGCCTGTCCGCCCTTACTCCCTGAATAAATCTCGTAAGCAGGGAGATATTCCTCTGGGAAGTCCAAAGCAGTAGGTCTCTTGCCAGTTCGTAAAGGAACAAGGAGTGGGTCCCTCCTTGTTTCCGAATGTAGGCCAAAGCTGTGGTATTGTCCATATTTACTTGAACAACTTGGTTCGATACCAAAGGTTCTAGTCTCTTTAGAGCCAGAGGTACGGCAAAGAGCTCCTTGCAGTTTATGTTGCCAGGACGCCTGCGCTGCTTCCCAGATGCCTGACACCTCTCTCGGCGGGCCTAAAGTTGCTCCCAACCTTTCTCCGACGCGTCGGAGTATAACACTAGGTTTGGGTTCTGAACCTTCAGGGAGATTCCCTTGTTCTCCTTCAATGGGGGCAACCACCATTCCAAGTGCGGCTTCATCTCCACTGAAATGGGAAAGGCGTCTGCTAGATTCCTGTCTTCCAACTCCAAGATCTCTTGAGAAAGAATTGAAGTGGACGAATATGCAGTCTTCCTAGAGGAAAGAACTGTTCGAGCGAGGAAAGGGTTCCCAGAAGGCTTAACCATTCCCTCGCCGACGTCCGTTCTTTCCTTAAGAAGAGAGACTTTCTCCAAGCCTCTCGCGAGTCTCTCTTGCGAAGGAAATACTTGAAAACCCCGAGAATCCATCTGAATCCCCAGATAGACTAAGTTCTGTCTGGGGGTCAGCTGCGACTTCTCGAGGTTCACGAGTAATCCCAACGACTTGATCAAGTTCATGGTCAGAATAAGGTCCTCCAAACACTGTCTCTCTAATCTGGCCCTGATGAGCCAGTCGTCCAGATACAGAGAGATATTCACACCTTCAAGGTGAAGAAACCTTGCCACATTCTTCATCAGGCTTGTGAAGACCTGAGGAGCTGTGGACAGGCCGAAAAACAAGGCCCTGAACTGAAAGATCCTTCCCTCCACCATAAAAACGGAGGTACTTCTTTCGACGAATGGTGAATCGGTATGTGGGAAATAGGCGTCCTGGAGATCCAGAGACACCATCCAATCTCCTTGGCGTAAAGCTGAAAGGACTGAGGCCGAAGTCTCCATGGAGAACTTCTCCTTCTGAACAAATTTGTTCAGAGCGCTGACGTCCAGTACTGGTCTCCAGCCCCCCCGAGGCCTTTGCAACGAGAAAAAGGCGATTGTAAAACCCCGGGGAGTTTTGATCCAGTACTAGTTCTATCGCTCTCTTGTCCCACATCTGATCCACCATTAGTCGAAGAGTATCCCTCAGTACAGGATCCCTGTATTGGCTGACAGTTCCCGCGGAGTTGACGTTAGGGAGGACTGTCGTGGAAAGGTATACAGTATCCTTTCCTTATCATGGACAAAGATGAGGCGTCCGTGCCTATACGTGCCCAGGCTTCCGCAAATTCTAAGAGCCTGGTACCTACTGGTGTTTGGAGGAGAGAAGCATCATTTACCTTTTTAAAGGGATGGAAGGCAGACCTACCTCTCTTCTCAGGAGCCTTCCTTCTTGAGGGTGCTCTGGAGGTAGGGCCTCCTCGAAAGGGCTGAACCGACGTACTCGGTCCTTTCTTTTCCACCGCAGTCGCAGGTCTCTTCTTCCTTGATGACTGGGTAAGAAGGTCTTGAGTCGCCTTCTCAGTTAATGATCGGGAAATGTCTTTCACTAACTGAGAAGGAAACAAAAAGTCTGATAAGGGAGAGTACAACAGTGCTGCTCTTTGAGAGTGGGAGACCGCTTTAGTCAAAAAAGCACTGAAGACTGTCCTCTTCTTAAGAAGTCCTGCTCCAAATAAAGAGGAGATTTCTAAAGAGCCATCTTGTACCGCCTTGTCGATACACGACAGTATACAAAGGAGAACTTCTGGGTCGAGTCCTTCTGGGTCGAGTCCTTCTGAATCATGGGCCTTCTTGGACATCACCCCAAGGGACCAATCTAAGAAGTTGAAAACTTCCAATACATGGAAGAGTCCCTTGAGGAGATGATCCAGTTCTGAAATGCCCCAAGTCACACGGGCAGAGTTCAATCCTTGTCTTCTTGACGCATCGACTAACGTCGAAAAGTCCGCTTCAGCCGAAGACGGAAGAGAAAGGCCCATATTCTCTCCCATCTGATACCAAATGCCCATTTTTCCAGCGAGTCTCGCTGGGGGAATGCAGAAGACCGTCCTGACCAGCTCCTTCTTCGAATCCATCCACGAATTCAAAGACTGAAGAGCCCTCTTCATAGAAATGGTGGGTTTCATTCTCAGAAAAGACGAAGACTTCTTCGCCTTTGCGCTCGAAAACAGAGAGCGCGGAGAAGGAGGAGTGGCAGGGGTTAAAGCGTCTCCATATTCTTCAAGAAGCAGGGCTGTCAAGACTTTGTAGCTTGACAGTCCTTCTCTTCCACGATTCTCGTCTTCTGAGTTCTCCTCCAACTCGGGGTCTAGAGGAGACTCCGTCGAAAAATCAGGACGTCTTTCCTCTAGGGGAGACAAACTCCTGATAGGTGAGGGACTAAGGGAGTGATAATCTCTCCTCTTCAAAGTTTGAGCTTTGTGAGAAGCTTCACGCTTGGCTGGCGCCACACGCTTAGGTGTCTCCTCATAAAAGGATGACGCCTCTCGTCCGCCGAGCGTCCTGGCTGACGCCTCGCGCTTGGCTGACTCCTCACGTCTGGATGACGCCTCGCGCCTGGAAGACGTCTCGCACTCAACTGGCGTCCTGGGTGGCGCCAAATACTTGGCTGGCGCCTCGTGCTTTGATGACGCTTCACGTCCGGAATGAGTCCTGGCTGGAGTCTCGCGTCTGGCTGATTCCATGCCTCTGTATGACGTCTCGTGCCTGGAAGACGCCTCACGTCTAGCTGGCGTCATGTCTTGCACTTCGTGTCTGGTATATGCCTCTCTCGATCTCGATCTAGACAGAAAAACTTCTTCAACATGTTTGGAAGACGAAGCTTCATGTCTGAAAGACGCCTCGCGTTTGGCAGGAGAGAGAGGACGAGACTTCTTGATCGGAAGAGAAACGTCCTTCTTGCGAGGAGGATCTCTAGCCAAAAACTCCACCAATGAGGCGAGCTGTTCTTGGACAGCAAGAAGAATTTTCCTTGAAGCTTCTCCCACGTCTTCTTCAATGGGAGGAGAAGGAGAATTCGAAGGCGAGCGATCCGCTACGTCCATGTAGGGAGGCGTTGACGCAACCTTCGCCTTTTTGATTGAAGAGGGAGCTTCATCTGAGAAGCGCTCTGGGCTTGAATTGAAATCAGGTTCTCTAAAATGCCTTTTCAGTGGCCTGGAAAGGTCCGAATCCTTCCACCCTTGTTTAGGTGAAGGAGAGGGAGAGGAAGAGAAACACTCTCGCAAGCCGCTTTTTCTAAAGCGGTCCTGAGCAGCCTGAAGCGAAACAGAGCCTGCTGAAGGGACGTCTGACCGTTGGGGATTCCCCACGACCTCCTTAAGGCTTTCGACTTTCCTTCTCCTCTGGGCATGGGAGCTTGGAAGCGGTCTAGGCCTGGGAGCGTCGCAGAGACGATCAAACGACCCCTCCACAACACTGGGAGCACTCACTTCACTAAACACTTCACTTTCACTATCCTTACCTTGTAAGACCGCCATTTTGGACTTCATCTTAGAGATAGTAGCCTTCAAATCGGCAATTTCAGAGGCCGATTCTGAAAGTAAAGCTTGTGAATTATTCGACACAGAGGGAGAATCAAAATCATTAAGGTTAGAGATAGGGTCAATAAAAGGCTCAATAGGCCTTGTACTCACACTCTTCAAACGTCTAACTCTATCCCTCTCTAACTTCCTCAAATAAGAAGTTAGTCTTCCATTCTTCTGCATTCAACCCCTCACATTCATGACAGGTATTAGTAGAAGAACATTCAAACCTCCTACATTTACGACATACAGTGTGAGGATCAACCGAAGCCTTCGGTATCCTCACCTTGCAGCCTACATTCACACACATTCTCACACTCACATTTGAGTCAGACATACTGAGAAAAGTAAAAAAGCAAGTCCAAATTCAGTCCACAGTAGCGAATGCCAAAAACCACGATCCAGATACGTCACCAAAAAGCCGAGAAACGATGATCAAAAGGTTGAAATAGGAATCTAAGTCAGGAGGTAGTAACAACAATGTTGATACCACCGGCGACAGAGAAAATATGATAGAAAAGGGGAATGGTTCCTAGTCCTGCCGCCCAGGGCAGGCCGGTAGATCACCTGACCTACCTGTAGCGAGTGGCGCGAAATTTGAATTTCTGTCGGGGACGATGGAGTCTTAGCTATGTATATATCCTACAGGTAAGTTGATTGTATGAAACTCCTAAATACTACCACAGCCTCATTTCCACCATAAGCTGACCAAAATATATATAACATCTGTTTATGTTAATGGTATTTATTGTATTTATGTCTTTACGTTCATCCCCAAGAGGCTGGTACTAACCAGTGCTAATTTTGCAAATAAACTGATACTAGTGATCTAATTAGAGAGGTGCACTAGGTTCATAGTCTGCAGTTTTACCTAGGTATTTTTTGACTGTTTAAATTGTGAATTAATACCTTCTGAAAATATCGTTTCCCTTATTTTAGTTTTCAATCAACCGTAAACCAGTGTCCAACTCGGGTCTCCCGTAGGCTAAGGTATTTGTCAAGTACAGGGTAAGGGGGACGAAAAACCATAAAAATGGGGGTTTGCATCACTGGTAAACGTTACACATCTAAATAGGTAACCTAAATATTAAATAGCTCATAGGGAAAATATTTGGCTTAGAAATTTCCTCATAGGCTAGTTCAGTTTTAACCGGGAACCTTAAAATTAAATTTGCTGAAAGCTGCGTCCTCAGACGGCCTAACTGGCACCTAACCATCACAGTAAACCAACCAAATATGAAAGGAGCAAAAGCTAGGTACCAAACCAGTCACATCATATAGGGTAAACAATCATGGACGATCCATCGTCCTCACGCTGGCTGGGTCTTATTCACTCGATATTTAATTGGTGAAACAAGAATACAATTACAACTTTAAGCATACCATTCAAAAGATTGAAGTTTCGTCAACATAATGTGACATATGAAAGCCCCATACGAACTAAAATAAGCATGTGACGCTCTTCGTAAAATATGTTTTCAAGGCAGTTTTGAAATTCAATATGGCGGCTATCGTCAGGCTGGCCAGTCTAACCATGGACAATCCACCATCTTTCCCAGCCTTCCCAGCACTCATTTGAACAATGTTTGCGTATATATGTAACGTTTATTGATCTTACTCAAGATTGCAGTTGTAATCAGCACATAAAATGACAATTTGTCCAAAATTGCATTTTTCCTAACTTATACAAACCTGAGGTCTTTTACAATAGGAAGGTACTAGCGGCAGCTGGATAGGTCGTAAGCTTCGAACAAGGGGTTCGGTAGTTAACTGCTTGTCCGACAGGCGCGCGCAGCGCTACTGGGAGGTAAACAAATCACTTTTGCTTTTGGCCCAAGCAAAAACTGCAGAGTGAGGGGTGGCATGAGGTGGGGCTATGTGTAAAAGGACCTCAGGTTTGTATAGTTAGGAAAAATGCAATTTTGGACAAATTGTCATTTGTTCCGACACGGCATACAAACCTTCGGTCCTTTTACAATAGGAAGACTCACTTCTTGGTGGGTGGAATCTGAGTCTTTTGTGAACAGACTGGTGTTCGCCCAACCTTGGAAGCCTCCCTGGTCGTAAGAGCGAGGGAGGGATCCAAGCCTCTGTCCGATTGATCGGGGTGTGCACCGCAGGAATCAATGGTCAGACCTTCTGGACCGACAGTACTAAGAGAGAGGCAAGCGTATCTCTTCGTACCAGCAATGTAAGAACTTGTTCCTGTACAGGAGCAAAGATAAAGTCATGGTTTGACTCTATTGTAAGGCATCCACCTTCGCCCACCCCCCCTTTTGAGAAGGAAAAGTGGTGGAATATTCTGCTTTTCCGTATCCCCTAGTGAAAGGGGATTATGGATGGGGCTCTGTCATATAGATCACCGGCATCTCGTCCTTATCCAAGCAGGGTAATGACCGTATCCCTCTACCCACAGGTAGAGGGGTAGAAAAAGATAGAAATAGAAGCCAGTCACTTTCTCATTCACCTATCTATTCATACAGTCACACCAGGACTCGATGCTGTTCAGCCTGCTAGGGTCTGGGTTAGCTAGACGACGTGTTGAGCAGCCACCACGGGTCCCTAAGGAAACCGATCCAAGGACCTATGGGCAATATCCAAGAGGTATAAGGAAGGTGCCGGTGGTCTGGTTTGTACCAGACCCCTGCCTTCCATACCTGCGCCACGGAGAAGTTCTTACGAAACGCCAACGAGGGGCCAATACTTCTGACTTCGTGAGCTCTCGGACGGGACGTACGGATGTCGTCACTACCCATCAGCCTCATACGCCCTCCTGAAGACCTCACGCAGCCAGGACGAAAGAGTGTTCTTGATACTTCTTTCTTGGTGACCCCGTTGCTAACGAAGAAGGCGTCGACACTCAGGCCCGAGGTGTCGAGTTCTCTTCAGATAGCGCCGTAGCGTCCTCCCAGGACAAAGCAGCATCTCATCCACATCATTATCTGCATGAAGTTCCCGTACTCTCTTCGCCGATGCCAGGTCCGCAGAAGAGGGTCTTGTGAGTTCCCTGGGTTGGCAAGACCTTTGGAGGCTGCTCTTAAGCAAGGAGATCTCGAACGAGTTCGAGATGTCCAATCCCGTCAGTTTCAGGACGAGCGTCAAGGCGGCTCTGTATCTTTGACTGTGGGAACTTAGAGGAGCTTCCTCGGCGAAGAAAAACGAGGGAAAACGCTACCTGCTGAAGAGTGGCTCTGAGAGGAGATAGGCCCCGTCTACGACACCAACCACAGAGACGGCCGACTTCCCCTGGTACACAGCTGCAGAGGACTGACGGACGTTTCCAGCCATCTCTGTTGCTGCGCTACGAAAAAAAAAGAAAAAAGCTTCTCGTCGTTCGCAAGAGATGGTGGATAACAGCCAGCCGTGAAGACGTAGGGGACTGGACTGCTCGGTGGTACCGCTCGACGTGTGGCTGGGCGAGAAGGTTGTGCCAATGGGGAATTTCTCTCCGGTTCTCTTGCGAGAAGAGCCAGCAGGCCCTCCGGATACCAAATGGCCTGTGGCCATTTGAGGGAGCCATCAGGAATCATCCTGAGATTCGGGCATGACCAGTGCTCGACTGATCACCTTGCGAATCAGGCTGAACGGGGGAAAGGGGAAAAGAAAGGCATAGGCGAAGAGGTTGTCCCACGGGTGTTGAAGAGCGTCCTCTGCAGTTCTGCCCATGGATCCGGCACGGCCGAGAAGAACACCTGGAGCTTCCTGTTGTGCCGGATGGCTGAACAGAATCCTCGACTGGTCGCCGCCACAGGTCGAAGAGCCTTTCCGCCACGTCCTGGTGTAGAGACCATTCGGTCCCTATCACCTGATCCCGACGGCTGAGCGTGTCTGCTACTACATTCCTTCCCTGGACTGTAGCGTGCCGACAGCTCTATTGAGTGCGCCTCGGCCCACTCGTGCACCTGCCGAGTCAACTGATACAACGGGAGAGACACTAGGCCCCCCCCTGTTTTGTTGACGTAAGCCACCACCGTGTTTGTTTACGTCATCACACCACCTAGAGTCCCATCAAGCGGTCCTGGAACTCTTGTAGAGCGAGGAACGCTGCCTTGAGTTTCAAGTACATTGATGTGAAGGTGCTTGTCGTTCTCGTACCACAACTCCTGAAGTCCGGCAACTCTTCCAGGTGTGCGCGCCCCATCCCTCGGAATCGATCGTCTGAGAGCAGCTGCATGTCCCGGGGGAGAGTGCGCAGAGGCACTCCTCTTAAGGGGTTCCTGTCGTCCAGTCATCCCGGCTAGGTCCTGCCTCACCTCCTGTGTCCGTGACAATGAAAGCTTGGGGGATCCGTCGCCTGTGACCAACTCTCCTTCAGTCTCCCTGAAGAGACCGCAGGTGAAGACGCCCGTTAGGGACTGGCTTCAGTGACGAGTGTCACGACTTGCATGGCTGAGCTACCTGTTCCTGCGAGACACGAAACTGGTGCTGCCTCCCTGAATCTGCTGATCCGCGAGTCTGCGGGGAAGACTCGCCCTGCTACCGTGTCGATCCGCATACCCAGGTACTTCATCCTCTGCTTGTGCTCGAGATCGGACTTTTCGAAGTTCAGAACGATCCCCAGATCGCGACAGAACTCGAGCAGTCGATCCCTGTCCTGTAGCAACTGCGAGCGGTAGCTCGCCAGGACTAACCAATCGTCGAGATACCCCATCAGACGTATCCCGTGCGAATGGGCCCAAGCAGACACCAGAGTGAACACTCGCGTGAACACCTGTGGGGCGGTTGAGAGACCGAAGCAACAAGTGGCCTGAGCTGTACACCGTCCCGTCGAGGATGAAGCGGAGGTACATTCTGGAGGACTGATGAATGGGTATTTGTAAATACGCATCCTTCAAGTCCACTGAAAGCATGTAATCGTTCTCCCTGATAGAGTCGAGCACTGCGCGTGCCGTCTCCATCGTGAACCGGGTCTGGCGAACCAACCGGTTCAGGGGAGAGAGATCTATCACCGGGCGCCAGCCTCTCGTAGACTTTCCACCAGGAAGAGTCGGCTGTAAAAGCCCGGTGACTGATCCGTGCCGATTTCTACAGCTCTCTTGCTCAGCATGGTCTTGATCTCCTGTCTCAATGCTACGTCCTTCGATGCCCCTGGAACGTACGCCATGCTGTTGGGACCGGGTTGGAGGTGAGGGGGGGTGACCGAGATTCGAAGGTTAATAGATCTCCCTCCCGAAAGAAGGACATCTACAATCCAGGTCTCGGCGCCGTGGCGCTGCCAAGTTGCCCAATGGCTGGCGGCACGCACCCCCCCACTTCCGGCAGCAGGTGAGGGGGAACGCCGTCCTTCCACTGTGAACGTCGTCTGGGTGGGGCTAATCGACACCTGACAGGAGAGAGCCGATACCGCTCCGACTCATTCCAGTCCTCGTCGAGGTCGAAACCTCAGGAGGACCGAGAAGGGGTATTTAAATACGGTGTCCGAAGACACGTAGAAACGCCTCTGTCGCAGTAGAGGAGGTGAAGTAGCTTGTTTCGACCGTCCAGAACTGAGAGAGCCTTCTTGTCCGGAGACGAGAGACTACCTGGTTCAACCCAGTCGGCAAGCTCCGATCGCGGCAGAACCACCGTCGATTTGGGTTCCCTCTCGGGCCCCAAAACGACTCGAGCCGAGACGTGGCTCTGCTGGTGGGAGCGGCGATCCTTCCCCGAGATCATTGTGCTGACGAATCAGCGCCGTAACCTCGACAAAGTCCCTCTGGATCTCGGAAGTCACAGCATCTTGCAGAGTGGGACCGTTAAGCCCTTCGAACAAGAGCATATTCCGAGAACCTTCCTCCTCCAAGAAGGGGGAACAGCGACAGCCCTCTCGGTCTTCCCCATCCACTTGCGCATACGTCCTGGCCGGGTCCAAGAACCGTGCCTGGCACGTAGGTTGTGGTGGGATCATGAGGGGCGCACCCCTCACGATCACTCTCAATCACCTCGTCCTCCCGGTGTAACCCGAGGAGGTTGAAGGTACGGGAGAGGCAGACCTGACGCTCCCTCATTGCTCGCTGGCAGCACCAGCAGGCTTTGAGGGCTGCAGGCGATCGTCAAAACCGCGGTGGCGATCGAGCTGCAGGCCTGGTCGAACCGTCTCCTGTGGAGAACGGCTGGACTGAGCACAGCGGCCCCGATCTCGAGTATCAGAAGAGCTGGTGCTGGTTGCCGTACCCGGTCGCTTTCTGTGAGAGCGACGGTCAGGCGACCTGCAGGCTCCACTGTCACAGTGAGACCGGTGCTTGTCCTCACGGCACGTCACGTCGCTGGTTCCAGCCGTGGCTGGCACCGGCGAACAACGGGAGGACCTCTTCCCAGCCTCAGCCCGTGGTCGGTCGTGGACCGTCACGTCCCCGGGTAGCCAGCTGTTCGCCGCGAGAGTGAGAGCTGGTCTGGTGAGAGTCGCATAAGCGGCTGTCACCAGTCTTCCGCCCCGTGCCGTTGAACCTGACGCTGAGCGGACTCAGAGGTCTGGTTCCTGGCTGCACGGTCGCTGTAGGCGACCGTACACTCGGTACCTCCCGCGAACGAGAGGCCGAGACGGACCCTGATGCAGTGGCAGAACCACTGACACCAGGCGAGGAAGTACCGGTGTAGCCGGTACCCCTCTGGTCCCCGTAGTCGTCTTCCTTGCGGAAGAAGAGACGGGCCCCGTTCCCGAAGGAGCAGGAGGACCAGCGGAAGGAACCCTCCCGTCCCACCGAGGTGAGACGGGGTCCCGAGAATCTCCCGAGGGAGACTTCTTAGGAGGGAGGAGGCAACCTTCTTCTTCCTCGGCTGTGAAGCCTTCCAGAAGTCGAAGGGGAAGAGGCGGCAGCCGACGACGATGAAGAAGATGAGACGACGACGACGACACCTTCCTCCTCTTCTTCGTCAGCTTCCTCAGGACAGACGTAAGATCTGCTATCCAGGGCGGAGCCGGGCTGCTGTAGCCGAAGCCACAGGGCCCGGACGCACCGTACAGACAGACCAAAGTCTGGGGTAGTAACCACCACGAACAGGGACGACATCAGCAGGTATGGGCATCTCAGGAACAGCAGGCACAGCCAGCACAGCATCGGTAGGGACAGGGACAGCCAGGCAGACCAGCAGCAAACGGGCAGCACGGGCAGGGACAGCCAGCGCAGCAACGGGCAGCCACAGCCCATGCATGGACAGTCAGCCCAGAATCGGCAGGTACGGCAGGCAGCACCGGAAACACAGGAAGTGGAGCAGCAGCCAGCAACATCCTGGTACTGGTGGCAGGTCCAGGGGCGAGCTCTAGGGCAGCGGAAGTGTGGTCGCTGCAGCGCGGCAACCACGAGCGGCGGCGGCACGCCCCCCTCTCGGTACGGCGAACGGCACTTCACAGCGGCTGTAGGCAAGACTGTTACCACGTGAGGCGAGTACACCAGGTGAGGAGGGACGTCGTCACCTGGTTGCGTGGTCACCACTCCATGGGTGACCGCAGTAGGCCCCAGACATAGAACCGCAGCCCCTGGACACTAGCACGCCCTGCAAATGGAAGGACGCGCCCATACCTCACAAGGTCACCCTCGTGGCAGTAGCACCTGCGGAAATAACAGTAGTAGCGATTATGTGGGGGGGAAGTCCCCTCGCGCGGGGGGGTGAGCCTCTCCGAACAAGTGGAAGACCCCTAATACATTGTACATCGGGCACGAGCGCCCTCACCCCCGCGCTCGACGGATCGGGCGAGGAGAAGAACGCCGATAACCTCCCCCCCCCAAGGGGAAGGGCCATCTTGAGAGCTGAGCGGGGGGGGGGGGGTTCTCGTTCCCCACCCCCGCACAGTACCCATGTACCCAACAACAATATAAGAGCCCGAGAGCAATCGTGCCATCGGCCCGAATGCAAGGGCATAAGGATCAATTCCCTGACTGAGCGGAACTTGAACCAAATAAATATTGATGCAATCAATAATAAGGAATAAAATGAAATGCATCTTGCATACGATTCACTTCACAATGAATAAGCTCGGATCGAGCGCATTTGCACCCTAGTACCGAGCGCAAGGGTGAAAGGATCAATTCCTTACCTTTATGGATCAAGGTTTCTGGAAACCTTGATCCATAATGAATTGATGCAATCAAAAAATATATGAAAATGAAAAGACTACTGCGCGTTGCGATTTCACTTCATACAATAAAAAGGGGAAGGATCAATTCCGGGAATAGCGGAAACATTGATCCCAGTAAACAATGCAATCTCAATAAAAAATGCAAAATGAAAAAGAACTGCACTTGCGATTTCACTTCATTCAAAATAAAAAGGGGGAAGGATCAATTTCCGGGTAAGCTCGGAAACTGATCCAAAATGAGTATTGCTACAATCAAAATAATATATGAAAATGAAAAGAATACTGTACTTGCGATTCCACTTCCATACTGAATAAGTTTCCGTGCCGAGCGCATTCGTTCGGCAACGGGCATACAGGTCAAAAAAATATAAATGAAAAGAGCACTTACTTACGATTTTCATCTACACATTTCCAACCCAATCTACGCTCAGGAGCGAGCTCCCGCCCTCGGCACCGAGCATACACAATACGAGGATCATTTCTGGGAAAATGAATTCCCGCACTTACGCCCTTCAGTCCGGCACTCGGGTAATCGGAGGGCGGTGGTGGACACCAAGATCCTTTAATTCACAATTGAATTCAATGAAATGATTGTACTTACAATTCAGTTTCACTAGATAATTAGAAAAAGAAAAAAACACAATCATGCGAAAGCAAACGACGATGAAGCGGGCAGAGACGAATATACACGTCCACATGCCAGCAGGCCGAAAGCAAAAGTGATTTGTTTACCTCCCAGTCGCGCGCGCGCGCCTGTCGGACAAGCAGTTAACTACCGAACCCCTTGTTCGAAAGCTTACGACCTATCCAGCTGCCGCTAGTACCTTCCTATTGTAAAAGGACCGAAGGTTTGTATGCCGTGTCGGAACAAACAACACTTTGTTGCCTATATTAGTGAAAGTATGAAACTTGTTATTCCCGGGGTCATGGTTAGAACTGAATTCATTTTTACCTTGTAATTGGTGGTTTTATCCTTACTGCCATCACAACTGAAACTCCACAGTGCTTATTTGATTGTAATTATACACATTATTGGTTTTAATCCACTCCAAATTGCACTAGAACCACGTTGCTGTTCCTGGTTCCTAAGAGCTCGCTCCACAAACACAGTTATGAGAAGCAGATGACAACGCTGTTTATGAGGTGCAAAGCTTTATTCCCTTAATTGTTTAATTTACTCATTATCTAGTTTAACTTTACTTTACTACAAAATGTTTATTTAATTCATGCATATTATCCCTTTTTTCCAACCAAATTTCCCCAAAAATTACAGATATTTTTAAAGTAGATACAATCCAATGTTTCTAACCTTGTTGTACATCTGGCTGCCGAAAACCATCGTGGAGCAGACGACGGATTAGTGGATTATAATTTCTTTTTTTTTGCTAGCACTTTTCATTGATTCAAGTCTATATTAGTATTTTGATTTTTTATAATAACTGTATGCCAGAAATAAATGTAACTTTTAATGTTTGCATGCTAAGAATGGCAAAATCATCGTTGCCACATTAGTGGAGCTTCATACATATGCCAATGCATTATTATAAACTGTTTCCATGAATTCTAGTAGTCATAGTCATGCAATAATGATAAAATTGCTTTAATATTTATGTATATATACTTCCAATACATAGGCTAATTTCACCAATTTCCAAGTTTTGTGTAAGTCTTATACCCAGTTTGGAGGGTGAACACATACCAATTGGCAACAGAGAGTGAGAAGGGAAGGTGAAAGAAGGAAGAAGGACAGGGGTGACAGTGTGGAGGTGGGGGGAGAGGGTAGTGGCGCTTTTTTACTGCTGTGTTCGTATCCATTTCTGGTAATAAGTTTTTGTCTCTTGGTACAAGGACAAGTGTCATTATTCTTTACGATTAGTGATTCACGATACCCTTATAAATTACGGCACTGGGCGTAATACACTATAGCAAAATCTCATTCTGATATGAGTGTTCGTTACAGAAATATTGCCAAAAAACGTGCTTGCACTGTCTCTGAAACCCATAGTAGGTATGCTGTTTAGTTGTCAATCAAGTTTTTTGTAATCAAGTATTTTTTACAAGCTAGCTATTGTATAAATATGACAATTTGTCGAAAATTGCATTTTTCCTAACTATACAAACCTGAGGTCCTTTAACAATAGGAAGTAGCTAGCGGCAGCTGAACGGTCGTAAGCTTCGAACAAGGTGAGAACGGTAGTTTAACTGCTTGTCCGATCGCGCGCGCCGCGCGACTGGGAGGTAAACAAATCACTTTTGCTTTTGGCCCATGCAAATACGCAGAGTGAGGGGTGGCATGAGGAGGGACTATATGTAAAGGACCTCAGGTTTGTATAGTTAGGAAAATGCAATTTTCGACAAATTGTTCATTTGTTTCCGATACTAATACAAACCCTCGGTCCTTTAACAATAGGAAGACTCACTTCTTGGTGGGAGGAATCTGAGTCTTTTTGATGAACAGACTGGTGTTCGTCCATCCCTGGAATGCCTCCCTGGTCGTAAGAGCGAGGGAGGGATCCAAGCCTCTGTCCGATTGATCGGGGTGTGCACCGCAGGATCAATGGTCAGACCTCTGGGCCGAGTACTAAGAGAGAGGCAAGCGTATCTCTTTGTACCAGCATTGTAAGAACTTTTTCCTTTACATGAGCAAATGTAAAGTAATGGGTTTGTCTCATGTCGGCATCCCCTTTCTCCCCCTTGTTGGAGAAAGTGGTGGATATTACTCCTATCTTCTAGTTAAAGAGGTCGGATGGAGCTCTGTTGAATAGCTTACCTGCATCTGACTCCCCTTCCAGCAAGGTAACGACCGTATCCCTCTGCCCACAGGTAGAGGTAGAAAAAGATGGTGAAGAGAAGCCAGTCACTCTCTCATTCACGCATTCATTCTCCCAGTCATACCAGGAATCGATGCTGTTCTGCCTGCTCTGGGTGCTGGGTAAGCTTACACAACGTGTTGAGCAGCCATCCACAGGTCCCAAGGAAAAAGTTATCCAAGGACTTGTGGGCAATATCCCGAAGGTAGAAGGACGTGAAGGTGGTCTGGTTGGCCCAGACACCTGCCTTAGGACCTGCGCCACGGAGAAGTTCTTACGGAACGCTAAGGAGGGTCCTGATACCTCTGACTTCGTGGGCTCGGTCGGTCGGAGCGTACGGATGTCGTCGCTACCATCAGCTTCGTACGCTCTGACCTGTCACCTCACGCAGCCAGAAAGAAGCGTGTTCTTGGAGACTTCTTCTGGTAACCCCAGTGCTAACGAAGAGGCGTCGACACTCAGGCCTGAGATGTCGAGTTCTCTTCAGATAGCGCCGTAGCGCCCTCACAGGACAAAGCAGCATCTCATCCGCATCGTTATCGGTGAAGTCCAGGAGGGAGGGGATCGTGAAAGACTCGAACCTGTCGTCAGGGATCGACGGATTCTGAGTCTTAGCTACGAAGTTCGGGACGAAATCGAGCGTCACAGATCCCCAGCCTCTGTATGTTTAACATCATAAGAAAGGCCATGTAGTCCCTACTCTCTTCGCCGATGCCAGGGCCAGCAAGAAGAGGGTCTTGAGGGTCAGATCCCTGTTTGACGACTCTCGGAGTGGCTCGAAGGGTCTTCGAGTCAAACTCCTAAGTACGAGAGTCACATCCCACGCAGGGGGCCTGAGTTCCCTGGGTGGGCAAGACCTTTCGAAGCTCCTCATTAGCAAGGATATCTCGAACGAATTCGAGATGTCCAGTCCCCTCAGTTTTAGGGCGGCTCTATATCCCTTAACTGTGGGTACTGAGAGGAGCTTCTCTCGGCGAAGAAACACGAGGAAATCCGCTACCTGCTGAAGAGTGGCTCTGAGAGGAGACAGACCCTGTCTACGACACCAACCACAGAAGACGGCCCACTTCCCTGGTACACAGCTGCAGAGGACTGTCGGACGTGTCCAGCCATCTCTGTTGCTGCGCTACGAGAAAAGCCTCTCGTTCGCAAGAGATGGTGGATAACAGCCAGCGCCTGAAGTTGAAGGGACTGGACTGCTTGGTCGGTACCGTTCTACGTGTGGCTGGGCTAGAAGGTTGTGCCAAGTGGGTAGCTCTCTCGGTGCGTCCGCAAGAAGAGCCAGCAGGTCCGGATACCAAACGGCTTGTGGCCGTTTGGGAGCCACCAGGATCATTCTGAGATTGGGAGTGACCAGCGCTCGACTGATCACTTTCCGAATCAGACAGAAGGGAGGAAAGGCGTACGCGAAGAGGTTGTCCCAGGGGTGTTGGAGAGCGTCCTCTGCAGCTGCCCATGGGTCCGGCACAGCTGAAAAGAAAACCTGAAGTTTTCTGTGTTGCCGGGTGGCGAACAGGTCTACGACCGGTCGCCCCCACAGGTTGAAGAGCCTTTCCGCTACGTCTTGGTGTAGAGACCATTCGGTCCCTATCACCTGATCCCGACGGCTGAGCTTGTCTGCTACTACATTCCTCTTGCCTGGAATGTAGCGTGCTGACAGCTCTATCGAGTGAGCCGTGGCCCACTCGTGCACCTGCACCGTCAACTGATGGAGCGGAAGAGACACCAGCCCCCCCTGCTTGTTTGACATATGCCACTACTGTGGTGTTGTCGCACATCAACACCACTGAGTGTCCCACCAAGCGGTCCTGAAAACTCTTGGAGAGCGTTGAACGCCGCCTTGAGTCCAGGACATTGATTGTGAAGGTGTTTTCGTGATTGGTCCCACACACCTGCAGTCAGCAACTCCTCCAGGTGTGCGCCCCATCCCTCGGTCGATGCGTCTGAGAACAGAAGCATCCTCCGGGGGGGGAGTGCGTATGGGCACTCCTCTTAAGAGGTTCTTGTCGTCGAGCCACCAGGCTAGGGTCCTGCCTCACCTTGTCCGTGATAGCCACGGGAAAGTAAGGAGGATCCTTGGCCTGAGACCAACTCTCCCTTAGTCTCCACTGGAGAGACCGCAGGTGAAGACGCCCTGTGAGGACTAACTTCTCGAGTGATGACAGATGGCCGATCACGACTTGCCATTGCTGTGCTGCCTGTTCCTGCCGAGAACAGGAACCGGCCGGCTGCCTCCCTGAATTTGCTGATACGCAAGTCTGCGGGAAAGACTTGCCCTGCTACCGTGTCTATCAGCATACCCAGGTACTTCATCTTCTGCTTGGTTCGAGATCGGACTTCTCGTAGTTTATCACGATCCCCAGATCGCGACAAAACTTGAGGAGTCGATCTCTGTCCTGTAGCAACTGCGAGCGGGAGCTCGCCAGGACTAGCCAATCGTCGAGATACCTCAGAGACGTATCCCGTTCGAATGGGCCAGCCGACACCAGAGTGAACACTCGCAGTGAACACCTGTGGGGCGGTTGAGAGACCGAAACAAAGTGCCCTGAATTGGTACACCGTCCCGTCGAAGATGAAGCGGAGGTACTTTCTGGAGGACTGATGGATGGGGGTATTTGAAAATACGGCGTCCTTCAAGTCCACTGAAAGCATGAAATCGTTCCCCCTGATCGAGTCGAGCACTGAGCGTGCCGACTCCATCGTGAACCGCGTCGTGCGAACGAAGCGGTTCAGGGGAGAGAGGTCTATCACCGGACGCCAGCCCCCACGATGCCCTTCTCCACTAGGAAGAGGCGGCTGTAAAAGCCCGGTGACTGGTCCTCCACGATTTCTACAGCTCGTTTCGCCAGCATGGTCTTGATCTCCTGTCGAAGAGCGTTGTCCTTTGCTGATCCCCGGACCATAGGTCTGTAGATGGACCGGTTTGGAGATGAGGGGGGGCCGAGACTCGAAGGGTAGTAGATATCCCTCCCGAAGGACGTCTACTATCCAGTTCTCGGCGCCGTAGCGCTGCCAAGTCGCCCAATGGCTCGCTAGGCACCCCCCCACTTCCGGCGAGCAGGTGAGGGGGAACGCCGTCCCTAGCGTTTGTCCCTCCTCGTTTCGACTTCTTTCCAGCACCTCCTCGGGGAAAGGAGGGCTGGGAGGAGGGCTGGTTGCGGCCTCCTCTAGCAGAAGTTGAAACAACAGGAGTCTTCACACGGGGTTTGGACGGTGCAACCGTCTTCGCCGCCAGTGGAAGCGCTAGCCAAGTTCTTTGGTTTGGCCGCAGTTACTCGAGATTGCCCAGAAACCTTCGAGACTGCCTGGTGGACTAAGCGGTCACTCTCGTCAGTGCGCCCGCCGTTCCACCGCAGCGGTCCACCATCTCTCCAGGAAAGAGAGCTGGGGAACTCCTAAGAGGTCCATTTCGTAGCCCGAGTGCCGCCTCAGCCCGGCCCCCTTGGTCACTCGGGTAAGGACTGCGTCCCTACGTCGAAGAACCTAGTTGGCCCACAGGTTAGCAGTCTGATGGGCGAGGTAAGAGATTGCTCTTCCTCCAGACTGGCACAGTCTCCTGAAAGAAGCGTCGTCTTCGAGAGCAGAACTCCCAGAGCCGGCCGCTACTTTGGATATTGTGAGGGACCACAAATCCAACCAGGAAACTGCCTGGAATGCTGCCATAGAGGTAGATTCCAGGGCAAGTGCCTCCTGCTGCGAGAACATAGGTTCTCCGACAGGAGCTGCTGCAGGGACACACCTGGAGTCAGCCTCGCTAACTCCTTTTTTTTTTGGGTTAACCTGTTTCGGCAGTATCGGGTCTTCCGAACAAGGCACGTAAAATCGCCTCTGCCGCTGTGAGGAGGAGAAGCAGCTTAGAGGACCGTCCAGGATTTTAGCGAGTCCTCCCGTCCTGAGACGAGATTCTCCACCTGATCCAGGACCGAGTCCGCAAGCTCCGATCGTGGCAACCCCACCATCATTTTGGGCTCCCTCTTGGGACCCCAAAATGATTCGAGCCGGGACGTGGGCTCTGCCGGTGGTAGCGGCGATCCTTCCGCAAGGTCATTATGCAGACGCACATGCTTAATGACCTCTGCGAAGTTCCTCTGTATCTCAGGAGTTACAGCGTCTTGTGGAGTAGGGACCGTCCAGTCCCTCCAGCAAGAGCATATCCCTCGATACTCCTCCTTCAGAAGGAGGAACAGCGACAGACCCCTGACGGTCGCCTCCAAACTACTTGCGCGTACGTTCTGGTCGGTCCTAAGACCGTGCCTGAGCCGTACGGCGTCATAGCTGGGTCAACGAGCGGCGCACCTCTCTGATCGCTCCTCGGTACCTCGCTCCTCCCGGTATAGCCCGAGGAGGTTGAAGGTACGGGAGAGGCAGACCTGACGCTCCCCCCTCGCTCGCTGGCCGGACCAGCGTGCGTGGAGGGCTGCTGCTGATCATGAACCCGCGGTGACGGTCGGGCAGCAGGCCTAGCCTTGCCGCTCGCCTGGGGCGATTGGCTCGGCTGAGAACGTCGAGACCGATCTCTAGCGTCAGGCGAGCTGCCGCTGGTCACCGTCTCCGCCCGGTCCCCATCGGAGCGGCGGACGGGTGACCTGCTAGGCTCTCTGTCGCGTCGAGACCGGTCAGCGGTCCTCTCGGCGCGTCAAACCAAAAGCTGGTACCAGCCGTGGCTGGTACCGGCGGCCGTGGGGACTCCTTCCTCGCCTCAACCCGTGGCCGGGTACAGCGACCAAGGTCACGTCAGCCCGAGCAGCCAGTTGATCGCTGCGAGAGCGTCCACTGGCCTGGCGAGAGTCGTGTGCATGACTCTCGCCAGTCTTCTGCTCCGCGCCGCTGTCTTGACGGCGAGCGAGCTCGGGCGTCAAAAAATTTGGCTGGACGGTCCCTCTTTTGGAAGAGCGTCCACTCGGTGCTTCTCGCGAACGAGAAGCGGCCGAGACGGAACCTGGTTTAGCGGCAGAACCGCTAGCACCAGGTGAGGACGCACCAGCCGAGGCTGGTGCACCTCTGGTCCCCGTCGACTTCTTCTTTGCAGAAGAAGCGACGGGCCCCGTTCCCGCAGGAACAGGAGGACCAGCAGAAGAGCTCCCCGGCTCGCCTGAGCGAGCCGGGCCCTTAGAAGATCCCGAAGGAGTCTTCTTAGGGGGGGAGGAGGCAACCTTCTTCTTCTTCGGCTGTTTAGCCTTAGAAGTCGAAGGGGAAGGAGAGGCAGCAGACGACGAAGAAGACGACGAAGACGACGACGACACCTTCTTCCTCTTCCTCTTCTTCTTCGCCAGGCTCCGCAGGACAGACGTCAGGTCTTCCATCCAGGAGGGAGCCGGGGCAGTTGCCGAAGCAACAGGGCCCGACTGCACCTGTCCGGAAAGACCTGAGACTGTGACAGCCACCACAACAGCAGGAACAACAGGAACAGGTCCGGGAACAGCAGGAACGGCAGGAACATCTGAAAGAGAATGCGCAGGCCCCTGATCTGAAAAGGAATGAGCGGCTGGGACAGCAACAGGTACGGCAGGCACGGCAGGTACCACAGGAGAGCCAGGCGTCCTGTCGGCAGTTACCGTCATCCTCGGCACTGGCGGCAGGTCCAGGGGGGTACTCTTTGGGCAGCGGAAGTCCGGGGTCGGCAATACAAAGAATCCAGGTGGTGGTGGCACCGTCCTCTTTGGCACGGCAGTAATGGGTTTTTGTATAGCAGCCGTGGGTGTCACCGACATTATATGTGGCGTATACACCAGATGCGGTGGCATCTCATATGCTGGTGTCGTTACTGTGGTTGTAGTAGTGGTCACCGCACCATGAGTGACCACTGCCGACCCCGCCAACCGCTGAATCAACCCTTGGATGCTGGGCACTCCCTGCAGTCCCAGCGACTCCCACACCTGTCCCAGGTCGTCCTTCGCTGATGGCACACCTGCGGAAGCAAGAGTCGGGTTAGTTAGAGGGGTTTTCCTCACGCCTGGGGGGAGAAGCACCCCCCCAGAGCGGACGGAAGACCCCGAGAGTACAGCTGTACGTCCGGTTTGGGTAGCGGGCGCCCTCATCCACACTCGACGGATCGAGAGAGGAGAAGGACTCCGCTACCCCCCCCGCAGGGGAAGGCGCGAAACGTGGGGCAGGAAAGAGGACGAAGTGTCCGTTACCAAAGGAGTCACTGGACTTTCCGATGACTTCTTGGGCGGCCTAAGTCTCTTCCTGCCCTCGTACAGCACCCCACTGCGCCTCGGACCAATTCATACATATGACACAGGGCTCGTTGCGGGAGCACTCGTTCGCCCCCGACAACGAGTACAAACCTCGTGAGGGTCCACATCAACAAATGATCTAAAATCTACCTCCACATCTACGCCCCTCCAGCCCGGACCGGGACCACTCTAACGGGCGACTGGAGGGCGCGGTGATATCTCCATTTCTTCCTCACTCATTGCAAGATCAATAAAGAAATGTACAAGTACTTACAGTCACTCTGATTTATACAGAAAGAGAGGGCAAATACTCAAACTCAAAGCAAACGACAAAGCGGGCAGAGCGATGACGAACACGTCCTTCCCACACACGGCCGAAAGCAAAAGTGATTTGTTTACCTCCCAGTCGCGCGGCGCGCGACGATCGGACAAGCAGTTAACTACCGTTCTCTCCTTGTTCGAAGCTTACGACCGTTCCAGCTGCCGCTAGCTACTTCCTATTGTTAAAGGACCGAGGGTTTGTATTACGTATCGGAACAATTGTATTTTTCTCAATCAAAACATATGCTCCTCAATGCTAACTTTCCTCTTTTAACAACTTTCTGGTCAGTGCAAATTCGGCCCCATTAATTTCTTATGGTGCGAAAACAGACAAGAGGCCCAGGGAGAGAAAGCGATTGCGTCACACTATGGCAGTAATCCGGCAGTAAAACATCTTCATATATCCAAAAAGTAAATAATAAAGATATATATGCACATTACGATTATAACAATTACATGAATAGCTGATAACATTCTGCATGAATAACTGATAAACTGTTCTGCAAGAAAGTTGAGTATAGCAATTCATTTACAATTGGTACAAAAGTCAAGATGTCGTAACGTCATAATACAGGACTTAAAAAAAACGTTCTAATTCCAAAAAATGACAATTTGTCGAAAATTGCATTTTTCCTAACTATACAAACAAACCTGAGGTCCTTAACAATAGGAAGGTAACTAGCGGCAGCTGGGACGTCGTAAGTCTCGAACAAGGGGAGAACGGTAGTTAACTGCTTGTCCGATCGTCGCGCGCGCGCCGCGCCCGAGAGGTGAAGAATCACTTTTGCTTTAGGCCCATGCAAAAAGTTGCAGAGTGAGGGGTGGCATGAGGTTGGGACTATATGTAAAGGACCTCAGGTTTGTATAGTTAGGAAAAATGCAATTTTCGACAAATTGTATTTGTTCCGATACGTAATACAAACCCTCGGTCCTTTAACAATAGGAAGACTCATTCTTGGTGGGAGGAATCTGAGTCTTTTTGGTGAAACAGACTGGTGTTCGTCCAACCCTGGAGTGCCTCCCTGGTCGTAAGAGCAAGGGAGGGATCCAAACCTCTGTCCGATTGATCGGGGTGTGCACCGCAGGATCAATGGTCAGACCTCTGGGCCAAGTACTAAGGAGAGAAGGCAAGCGTATCTCTTCGTACCAGCAAGCAAGAACTTGTTCCTGTTTGCAAGAGACAATCATAAAATGATGGGTTTGTCTCAATTTGGCATCCACTTCCTCCCCCTTGTTGGAGGAATAAGTGTGGATATTTACTCCTATCCCTACTGAAAGGGATAGGAGGTGCTCTATTGAGTAGCCTCACCTGCATCTCGTCCTTACCCAGCAGGGTGACGACCGTGTCCCTCTACCCAAAGGTGAGGGAAGAAAAAAAGATGGGAAGAGGAGCCAGTCACACTCTCATTCCTCATCCATTCTTACGGTCACACCAGGACTCGATGCTGTTCAGCCTGCGAGGGTCTGGGTTAACTACACAACGTGTTGAGCAACCACCACGGTTCCCAAGGAAACAAAGATCCAAGGAACTGTGGGCAATATCCTGAAGGTAGAAGGAGGTGCATGCGGTCCGGTTGGACCAGGCGCCTGCCTTCATTACCTGCGCCACGGAGAAGTTCTTGCGGAACGCGAGAGAATGATGAAGAGGCGTCCACACTCATCCTGGGTGTCGAGTTTCTTCAGACAGCTCCGTCGCAACTTCACAGGACAAAGCAGCATAGCCCTCGTATTGGAGGCGGGTGACGTCCCTTAGGGAGGGTATTGTGAAGGACTCGAACCAATCGTCAGTTACCGAAGGGTTCTGAGTCTTCGCTACGAAGATCGGTACGAAATCGAGCGTCACAAATCCCCATCCCTTGTGCTTGACTTCTCAAGAGAAGTCATGCAGTTACCTAAGACGAAAAGAAGGGAATAGTCGTATGACCTATCCCTCTTCTCGACTTTGGTTATGTACAGTACTCATACTACAAGCTATTAAGACGAAGTAATGATTGCTCTGGAACAACCGAACTAAGTCCACAGCATAGTTCGTAACTGACTCGGACGCTCTGACAGCTGCCGACTGACTGGTTCGGAATACAGTAGAGGCAAGTTGTCCAAGCATCCGGGTAAGTCACGTGACTTCGCCCTTTAAAGAGTTATGCTGAGAGACCAAACAAATAAATATTTGTTAGTCACCGATGCCGGACAGGCGCGGCGATGATTCTCTTAATGCATAAGATCAAAAGGCGAAGTCAATTGCCTTCAAAAGACCGAGGTCCCTGATGGCAAGAAAATCTCATAGACGTTGAATCTCAGCTTAAGGAGAAACAACACTATGTGACGTTGAAGACGAAGGTAGGCAATGAATGCAACCTACGTCTTCCAGCTGAATCGAGAGAAGGAATCTCAAGATTCTAAACCTGTGCTTACAAATGACTGAAAACGCTAACCGCCATTTCATTGCTGTCCGTTGTGCAATGAAAGCGGGGCGTTCTTCAGTAATGAAACACAGGGGAGAGAGCCGCTTGAAGAACTGCTTCTCATGGGCTGAACGTTTGGAAGTAGAGCTGGCAGGTGTGGGAGTAGGCGATGTCTTTCAATACATCTGCTAATCCGGGGTGAACAATGAACAATTGTACACCTCCGAATACAAGATATTTTGAGGACAAACTCAGATTCCGCAAAAATCATTCGCATTATCGGGATACGATGCAGCAAGAGACTATTACAGAATTCTGTTACCGTGCGGTAAACAGAAAGATGAGAGTCGAATAGATATCTCTGTTTAAAATTCTCGCAATACCGAAGACGATGAATACTAGCGTTTCTCAGCAGCAGATGGTTCATCATGTATGCGAGAATCCCCGTTAATCCAGAGACTTAAGTCTGTGATTGTTGGGCGAGATACGGTTGTTATTCAATCAAAGCAGGTGAGAAAGACATAAACAACCGTCTACCTCAAAGCGGCAGCTGATACTGAATGCCTCGGGCAATTCATACGCAGTAGCTGTCGCTGACTCGTCATCTGAGTTGCCAAGTAATCCTTTCCACGAAGGAATGCGTTCGGCTAGAACCACCGAGCATAAAAAGATATGCTCGAGCAATTATATTTAAGTGAAACGAATTTCGGTAATATAAAAGCTTAAATGGTGTTGTTGTGACAACACCATAAGTATATAAAATTGAAACTGGAAACTCCTGGGAGGTTGCAGGCAACCCCCCGGGTTGCAGTTCATTAGAATACTTTTCGTCTAAGTCGCAATCCGTAGAATAACCAGGATATGCGCCTACCCCTCGGACCATTCAACTGCTTAGCAGAATCATGTCGCGAGGTTAATATACGTAGTATATATTTGTAGGATTCTGAAACAACGATCTCCATCCTAAATTCTTTCCTTCAAGAAAAACAAAATAAGGATTGGAGATCGACCACCTTCGTTCTCTATTAAAGAGAGTGAAGGAGAAGTCTTCCTCGAAGGAAAGCTTCAATGGTGAACAGAATACTAAGACGATAGTTCCAGCCAAACTGGATATTCCCGTCCGTTCTTCTCTATTCCAGGTTGGTCGCCTACTGTGAGATAGTCTTCTTTCAGCAGCAGTCTTCTCCTAATGCTAGAAATTCCAGGAATTCGAGCATAGGCGAGGTTCCCGATTATCGTGTAACATATCGGGGATTCTCGTCTCGTCCACTTTGGACCGTGGTCTCGCCTAAGTGTTTGGAGATCGTAAGAAACTCTAACACTCTGAATGCGCTAGAAATTCCGTAGAATTCTAAGCAGTCTGCGAAACCCCACCGAATTCGTTAAACGATATCGGCTGGTGGTCCTCTCGATTCCCGTAGAAATCGAGAATGGGGCAGGATCCCTCCTCAACGACCGGCCGGGGCTTACGTCAGTTAGGACCCGAAGGTCCCCCCTGGTAGCGCAGTCCCCAACGTGGGATCCTACGGAGAAATCTCTGTAGGATCGTTCCCCTTTCCCTCGTAGCCGTAAGGAGAGAGGGAATGGGGGAGGAATTGGATACTCGCTCGCCTTCCAGGTGGAACTAGCAGTTGGAGAAGAGTAGGAGCAGCCATCGCCTTGCGGCGATGGCCTCTCAGAGTCTGGGAAAACGTTATCGTCAGGAGGAAAACGTTTTCCCCGAGGAGGGTTACGAAACCTCACTGTAGGTAAGGGTCTGCCGCCACTTTGTGAACGTCGTCTGGGTGGGGCTGATCGACACCTGACAGGAGAGAGCCGATACCGTCCTCCGACTCATTCCAGTCCTCGTCGAGGTCGAAACCTCTCAGGAGGACCGAAGGAGTATTTAAATACGGTGTCCGAAGACACGTAGAAACGCCGCTGTCGCAGTAGAGGAGGTGGAAGTAGACTTGATCGACCGGAGGCAGAAACTGAGAGAGCCTTCTTGTCCGGAGACGAGAGACTCTGGTTCAAGACAGAATCGGCAAGCTGCGATCGCGGCATACCCACCGTCGGTTTGGGTTCCCCTCTCGGGCCCCAAAACGACGAGCAGAGACATGGGCTCTGCTGGTGGGAGCGGCGATCCTTCCCCCGGTCGTTGTGCTGACGAATCAGTGCAATAACCTGGGTTAAAGTTACTCTGAATCTCGGAAGTTACAGCGTCTTGAGGAGTAGGACCGTCCAGTCCCTCCAACAAGAGCAGCTCCCAGGACGGCTCAACCCTCCTCCTTCAGAAGAAGGACCAGCAACAGATCCCTGACGGTTGCCTCCAATCACTTGCGCGTACGTCCTGGTTGGTCCTAAGACCAACCTGGCACGTGCGGCGTCGTGACGGGATCGTGAGCGGCGCATCTCTCACGATCACTCCTATATACCTCGCTCTTCCTGGCGTATGCCGAGGAAGTTGAAGGTATCGGAGAGACAAGAACTGACGCTACCACCCCTCGCCCCCTGACTGGGTCACCTCCAAATCAACTTGCAGCGTATCCGTCCTCGGTTAAGTCCTAAGACCATACGTGGCACGAGCGGCGTCGTGACGGGATCGTGAGCGGCGCACCTCTCACGATCACTCCTAGCTACCTCGCTCTTCCGGTGTGTAGCCCGAGGAAGTTGAGGGTAGTGGAGAGACAGACCTGACGCTCCCCCCCCGCTCGCTGGCAGGACCAGCGTACGTGGGGGGCTGCAGCCGATCACAACCCGCGGTGGGGATCGATCTGCAGGCCTGGCCGCGCCGCTCACCTGTGGCGAGCGGCTCGACTGAGCACGTCGACCCCAGTCCCGTGCGTCAGACGAGCTGCTGCTGGTCACCGTATCCAGCCGCCCGGTCCCTGTGGGAGCGGCGGTCAGGTGACCTGGCATGAGCTCGCTTCCTTTCGCCGTGAGACCGGTGAGCGTCCTCGCGGCACGTCAAACCGCTGGTACCAGCCGAGGCTGGTACCGTCGGTCGAGGGGACCTGGGGGACCTCTTCCCAGCCTCAACCAACCCGTGGCCGGTCAGAGACCGTCACGTCCACCGAGGTACCGGCTGGTCGCTGCGAGAGCGGCCCGCTGGCCTGGCGAGAGTCCCACCCCTGAGCGGCTCTCGACAGTCTTCTGCTCCGTGCCTCGGTCATGACGCTGAGCGAAACTCAGGCGTCTTAACTTTGGCTGCACCGGTCACCCGAAGGAGATCGTACACTCGGAACTTCTGCGGACGAGAAACCGAGCCGGCCTACCTGGCTTAGCAGCAGAGCTGCCAAGACCAGGCGAGGGTGTACCAGCGGTAGCCAGCACACCCTTTGGTGGTCCCCGTCTTCTTCTTCTCACAGGGAAGGGGCGTACGGGCCTCGTTCCCGAAGGAACAGGAGGACCAGCAGAAGAACCCCCCCGGTCCCCACACCGGAATGTGCACCGAGCCCTTCGAAGTTCCCGAAGGAGTCTTCTTAGGGGGAATAACAAAACCCGGTTACCAGCTGGTCGCTGCGAGAGCGGCCGCTGGCCTGGCGAGAGTCACCTGAGCGGTTCTCGCCAGCCTTCTGCTCCGTGCCGTGGTCTTGGCGCCGAGCGAACTCTGGCGCCGAAACTTTGGCTGAACGGTCTCCCGAGGGAGAGCGTACACTCGGGATCTCCCTTGCGAACGAGAGGACCGAGCCGGAACCTGGCGTAGCGGCATCGCCGCTAGCACCAGGCGAGGAAGTTACCAGAGCTAACCGATACTCCTCTGGTCCCCGTCTATCTCTTCCTACGGAAGGGGAGACGGGCGCCCCGATCCCGAAGGAACCAGCAGGAGGACCAGCAGAAGGACCCCCCCGTCCCACCGAGGTGGGACGGGCCCTTAGAAGTTCCCGAAGGAGACTTCTTAGGGGGGGGGGGGAGGCAGCCTTCTTCTTCTTCGGCTTATGGGCCTTAGAAGTCGAAGAAGGGGAAGAGGCAGCAACAGACGAAGACGAAGATGACACCTTCCTCTTCTTCGTCAGCTCACGCAGGACAGTCGTCAGGTCCTCCATCCAGGCCGGAGTCGGGCCTATTGCCGAAGCAACACGGCCCACGACTGCACCTGTCCGGAAGGACCTGGGACTGGGGAAGACACACCATGGGCAGGACCAGCATGGACAGGCGCAGGAACCAGGAGCGACAGGAACAGCAACCAGCTCAGGAGCGGCAGGAACAGCGGCAGCGGTAAACACAGAAGGGACAGCCAAGCCAGTAGCGGGAACCACATCAGCGACAGGTACGCAGGCCCAGCCATCGCCTCGTAGAATCATCGGCAGCCAGCGTGGTACTGGCGGCCGGTCCAGGGGCGAGCTGCTGGAACAGCGGAAGTCTGGGGCAGGCAACACGAAGAAAACACAGGCGGCGGCGGCATACCCTCCCGGCGGTACGGCGGCGACCGGCCCTAGAAGCGGCAGACGGCGTCACCGACACAGCATGGGGAGTGTAGACCAGCGGGGGGAAGCAGCATAAGCGGCCCGTGAAGGTTGTAGTGGAGACCACTCCAAGGTCACCGCCCACCAGACCTCGCTAGACTCTGCAGCGGATCGTGGATGCTAGGCACGCCCTGCAGCCGCAGTGGTCCATACCTGTCCAAGGTCGTCTCCCACGGCTGTAGCACCTGCGGGAGAGCTTTCCGACGACTTCCTGGCAGACCTTCGCTTCCCCTACCCCCGCACAGCAGTGAAAAGTAATATGAAAATGAAACAGAATACTGCACTTGCGATTCACTTCATAGAACTTAAAGAGGGAAAAATCAATTCCCGGTAAGAGCGGAAACTTGATCCATAATAATATGATGCTATCATAAATATATATGAAAATGAACAATACTGCACTTGCTATTTTCACTTTCACAGCAATAAATCGTAAGGATTAATTCCCGGGTAAGAGCGGAAATTGATCCAAAATTAAATTTGATGCAATTAATAAATGAAAATGAAAAGAAAACTGCATTGCGAATCCACTTTCATTGCATTCTATTCATACAAAATAAGAGGCTCTTGCCGAGCGCAATCAAGCTCTCGGCAACGAACGCACAGGGCAAAAATATAATGAAAAAGAGTACTTACATCTTTCAATTACACACTTTCGCCCAAAATACATGACTCGGCGCGAGTGACGCCCGCCCTCGGCACCGAGACATAATTCAAGGGTTCAATTCATGAAAAGAGCGGAAATCGCCGTCTGTACGGCGATAGCTCCATGTTGATTCATAATTAAGTAATGAAAATGAAAACAGTGTACTTACAGTTTCATTTTCAAGTCAAACCAAACCATTAGTAGAAAACACAATATAAAACCAAAAGCATACGACGATGAAGCGGGCAGGAGAGCGATGACGAACACGTCCTTCACACCCGCGGCCCGAAAGCAAAAGTGATTCTTCACCTCTCGGCGCGCGGGCGCGCGCACGATCGGACAAGCAGTTAACTACCTTTTCTTCTCCCCTTGTTCGAAGCTTACGACCGTCCCAGCTGCCGCTAGTTACCTTCCTATTGTTAAAGGACCGAGGGTTTGTATTACGTATCGGAACAAATAATTACTTAAATTTGAGTCAGGAATCAAGTTACTTTTTCAATAACGAATATTTTCAAATTAATCATCATAAATATGTAAAATATATACTATTGATGTTTTACTATTTATTTAAATAATAATTATCTAGTGCACACTTTGTCGTCCTCTTCTACCAAAACTGTAGTTTCCTTAAAAACGTCGTGGCAAAGGAACGTTTTACAATTGTTGTGATGAAAGTGCCCCAGCGTGGTGTGCAGATTTAGCACAGGAAATTGGAAGTTTGTTGACACAAGCGACTTCACAAACATCAAGATGGCGTCAATCTTCTAAAGTTTTTTAATCGTAAGTAAAAATTTCGAAAGCGTTTTGGTGTTTTGGGCCTGTGTTGGCCACCCTTTTCATTACCCTCTGTTTAAATCCTAAAATATGGCCTTAATTTCTAACTTTGAAAAAAATACTTACCTCGAAAAGAGAGTAGAGGTCTTTAGCTCCTTCTCTCACCAACAACTCATGACTGATGACCATCTCCGGTGTCAGGACGCGTTAAAAGTACTTTTTCGGAGGGTGGCCAGCCGTGATAGTCGGTGAGTTGGCCAGTCCACGCGATGTTTTACCCTAGCTAGATCCTACGGTAGATCGGTTGCCATCATAGTATCCAACGGTCGATTGGCTGCCTAAGTCAGTCATAAGATATCCTATATATGTTTTCCTGTCTAACAAAATAAATATGTGAGGAAAACAGTCAGTCCATCTACGTGGCTAGGCTAACCTGTCAATGGCCTGCCTAACCTGTCACGTCGAACCCTACATCGGCCACCTAAGGTAAGGTAGCCTAACCAGTCATAAGATAACTTAAGTAGGGTTTTCAGCCTAAATGCCATAATAAATCAGAAACAAGTTCTCCAAAAGCTAGGTTAACCGGTGACGTTAAATAGTAGCCTAGTACCTATGGTGGATCAGCCACCTATCCTGCATTAACCAACCACACGACAAATACGCTCTCCAAAGGCCATTTTGCATCATCCTTACCCTTTCACGGGTCGTAGGTTCGGTTTCAGTCATTGTTGCCTTATTTACGACTTAACAAGTGTAACACACGACATTAAACTGAGCCAAATATTGTAGGGGACGGGATCATGCCTTAACGATGCCACAAATTTTTGTTTACTTGCTGGGGACTATGGCGTCAACGCCCGGTCAATAAGATAGGAAACGCCGCTTTTCTCAGTTACGATTAAATTGGTTAGAAAAAGATAAAAACGGTCAATAAGAAAAGGAAACGGTAAAAAAATAAGGAGAAGCGATGTAACTTGAACAAATTTTTCAAAGCTGAATAAAAATGACATAAAAAACTAATTTAAGCTATAGTCATACGTCAACGACCAGTCAATAAGGAAAGAAACGCAGCTTTCATTAGTGACGAAACTCTTGCTAAACACGATTAAAAAGGCTTGTAGGAGTAAAATAGTTAATAAAAATGGAAGAAAATGTAATTTGGAGGAAAATGAAACGAAATAAAAGGCCAGAAAAACAACTATTTTCAACTTAATAACTGCTTATAACTCAACAATACAGTATTTCACTTAGGAACCAGGAGAAACAGTTTCGAGGGAAAGAGAAAGTTTAGGAGAGAATCAGTAAATAACAAGGGAACATAGTATCATTTTGAGAAATGTAGATTGATAAATGAATGAAAATGCTATAAATCCTGTCTAAGTTAAAGAACTGCAGCTAACTCAAATAATAATTGCGTGTGTGCACATGTTTGAGTAGGCGTTTGGAAAGCAGTAGTACACAATTCTGATGAAAAAAAAAAAGTTACTTTAGTAACACTTACACGATAATTATTTATTAAAAAACGAGAGATCTTCACAATCCCTTTTAGGATTACTAACAAAGTGACAGAGTCCTAAATAAAGGCATTGCAATATAACTACATGAATACTACAGACATCGAATAGTATTCAATAATATAATTTGTTACTCAGAAGACCCAAGGTTAAAAATCTTCTCCACGATAACCGTTTTCAGTATTGGTGCATCCTATACATGATAATTGTGTTTAAACTTCCCAATTTCTACATCAGCTGCGCAAAACCCTCCATTCACATACAATCTAATATATATCCTGAACTCAGAAAATAAAAACAAACAGTAACTCTCAGCTCTCCATCAGCTAAGATACATGGAGAATAGTGCAAGACAAGATGAATTAGAAAGTCAATATTGCAATCCTGATGTGCTTATTAAATAAGAAATGGTATGAAAATGCAAACGTTTTATTAATCAAGCGTTTGCAAATACAATAAAGTAAAATATTTGCATTATTTTGTGTTTAATTTTGCCTGATAAGTGGTCAATCTTACAAGGACTTGACCCTTCCACCTGGTATAACAGATTAAGAATCGTGAAAGATTGTTTGTATGGTGCTTTTACGTTACATGGAACCAGTGATTATTCAGCAACGGGACCAACGGCTTTACGAGACTTCCAAACCACGTCGAGAGTGAACTTCTGTCACCAGAAATTCACATCTCTCATTCCTCAATGGAATGGCCGAGAATCGAACCCGCGACCACCGAGGTGGGACGCTAATACCATACCAACCACGCCGCTGAGGCGCTTTCGTTTAAGATAACGAAATTTTATTCAGAAAACACCCGAGAGGACACATATTAAGAGGCCTAGTTTTGTATCCATATATCATTTTGCTTTCAGCCAACAAAAATGCATATGGGGCGCTCCCTTTGTGGCAAATACTTAAAGATGCTAGACCAGAGCTATGAAATCCTAACCAACGTCGCTTTCAGAGTTAACCGAGTAAGCAACACTTAGCCTATATTCATAGGCATGCAGAAATCCCTGGAATCAATTACATATTCTACTGACCTATGAAGTCCTGATTATTTTATTAATCAAGCGTATTGCCACACATAATGGAATATGAAACTTAGGCTTGAAGCCAAGCACTGGAATTTTAAGTATTTTTCAGGCTATAATGAATTTGAGATGAATGTTTAAAATAAACGAATGATTTAAAAAATACAGTACAAATTTATATTTGGAGTGATATTCACCATAAAAAAATTGTAACTTCGTAATTAGGATGTGCATATAACCACAGGAGGATGATGTTTTTCTCTTCAGATAATGCAATGAGGAGCTACTGCAGTTATTGCATAATATATGTGCAAGTGCTGCAGGGGAATATGGTCACTTGTTTACCAATGAGACTTAACCTGAGGCATTCTGTTCAAGATATTTCTGAGCAATATTTGAGGAATAGCTGCTTCAGACTGCTTTTAGCAACTTTTCTGAGAAATTTCTCCTAGTTTCTGATGCTTTTTTAATGGTGATGACACCTAAAGTTTCTTTTCCTTCCATGTGAGCTGCTTATCTGGTTTCTCTTTGATGAAGGTTCCCTATTAAATCCATGTTTGTTACATACCAATATGAGGGGCTCAAACTGCTAAGTTCCACTAACATAACACTCCAAGAGTTAAGTCTACAAATATTTTTTCTTGAAACTTCACTTTACATTACAGACATATGAGAACTTTATAAAAAATCTCGGCAAGGTATATGTATACTGTATTGTAAATGTTGCTTTTCTTGAAAGCAAATAGCTTTGGGGAATCTATAGTTTTTTGTTGGTCATCACTACTGGATAGTTGGTGCCTACAAGTTTAGGTTTGTTTGTTTGTATGGTGTTTCTACATTGCATGGAACCAGTAGTTATTCAGCAACGGGACCAACGGCTTTATGTGAGTTCCGAACCATGTCAAGAGTGAACTACTTTCACCACAAATACACATACCTACCCCTCAGTGGAATGCCCGAAAATCGAACTCATGGCCACCGAGGCGGCAGGCCAAGACCGTACCGATCACACCACTGAGGCGCTCTACAAGTTTAGGCCTGAAAACCACAAAAATAAAGAACAATTAGAAAACTAAAGGGAATGAAGAACAACTGCCTGAAAGGGTAATAATTTTAAAATATCATACTAGCAGTGACAAGTTTGCTTGAAAAATACAACTTGAAAGCTTCCCTTCACAAGTATTATACTCTCGGTATGGAAAACTTTAATTATTATAGAATTTGACAGCCAAGGGAATAACAGTTTTCAGTCTTTTCAGGTCTTAGGGTTTACTGTCAACTCTTTTTAAATCCAAGACAGCTTTGTAAATTAGCTCAAAAGATGGAGAAGTCAACTTTCAGAACTGCCATTTCAAAAACTGGTTATTCCCAACCTGATGCTTTATTTTGTTTTGTGAATGTTCTACCAGTACTATAGCCATACCAAAAAATGAGTTCTAACATCAAGGATGTCTTTGTGCAGTTCTGATGCTGAGACTATGTATTGTACCTTCATTCTCCTTACATGAATCTGTAAGAATGCATACTAAATTTTCTTACACAGTAAGTCTTCTACTTACCAGTTACATTATTAAGACTGGTTTGCCAGTACCCTTCAATGAAAGATGAATTTGCAGAAAAACTGTATTACATGTTCTGCCATAAGTTTTCCTTAAGATCTTTGTTATTCACATTTAGATAACCCTGGAATGAAGGATCGTTCTTGAGGTGACAAAAGAGCAAGTGAATTTGATTTGGCATGATCCCACACAAAGATTCAGAATCAAAAGCTTTGTACTAAAGAACCTGCATAGTCACATCTTTCTACTCCATCAACACTAAAATATCTATTTATCATTCTGTAAAATTCTATGCCCTCCTCTTTAATGTGTCTTCATTTTATCATGAATATCTTAAATTCCCTATCCAGGCACAAAACATACAAAATAGTCTTCAGTACAGTTGACTAAAACCAATAAACATAAATTAACAAGGTAGTATTTAAAAACAAACAAGGTGTTTAAAAATCACAGCATGATATTCAGTATTCAGTAACATATGGAATACACTATCACCATTTTCATAAACTTACAGAATAAACTTCGATCTATGTTAAACAGAATGGTTACTCATGCACAGTTCAAAACTGACATTGCCTATACACATCTACCTAGTTACTGATACATTTTACAAATTTCTTGGCAAATACTGTACAGCCTTTTCTGTTTCATATTAAAGAACAGATTCGTTAACTTCAAAAAGTATTTTATTTACATGTCTGCTCATCTGCATATTACATAAACTTGTTGGTAAATAACAAAAATACAAAATTATCTGCATAGTAATAAGTGTCACACCTGCACATGTTCAGTTTATTATCCAACAAATTATCTTTTTCTGTCAAATTTCATAACCATAAGAAACTAGTTTTGATTCATATATAAAACTTCTATATTCACCACTGCTCAGCTGCTTCTGTAGGTGAAATGCGAACCCTGAATCACGTAACAAATGTAACCATGTAGCAAAGAGAAAGCAAGAAAATATACAGCACAGAAGGAAAACCAGATGTGTATAAAACTTGTTGTAAAATTATAATACATCCCTTTAGTTTTTTATCACCAACAATAAATAATTTAGTATTTTATTACCAACAATAAATAATTTAACAAGGCCAATGCGTTAACATTCTCAACAATCATAGAGCTGGTCCAAATGGTTTGTTCCTAAAAAATATGTATTTATTATTTAACATGTATCATTTAACCTGTAATAAATTACTACTTAAAAATATATTGAATGGATCTGATTATGATTATCATCATTATCATGATGAATTTAACCAGACCACTGAGCTACAAACTTGACATCCATGGGTCTGTTATCATTTATAAATAGTCTAACCAGACCACTGAATTATGAAAATTACCTCTCTCACAAGCTGGTCTGCTGGATGTGTTAAAAAAGAAATAAAGAAAAAAAAAAAAAACTAAGAGTAATTCGTAGGGTTGCAGCTTCCTAAAAATGTGAAATTGATTAAATGCTGGATGATGAAATCACATAAACTACACTGGAAGAGATTATATACATAAACATTACCAAATAAATAGGTGGAATTGTGTCTTCCCTGACTAAAATATTCTTCCAATTTCTAAACCTAACTCCCATTTTCCTTGCTTTATATCAGTGATTCAGGGCCTGGTAACTAACTATAAGTGGACCACATATGAGGTATCTGTAGAGACAGGTTTGTTTACATACTAGCACCTGAAATTTCTACACATTTTAGGAAATAACTATTTTATATTTTGCAGTTTCTTGACATCTACCAAAATCTAGTAATTTATTTGGCTAGTACAACATATGTATATATTCACATCACCATAGCTGGAAATGAGAGAAAACTGCGTAGGTAAGACAACTTCAAAATGAGAAGATAATCTACTTGATCAGCTTAAGGTGACTAGTGTGCGTTAATTAATGTACACTTTCAAGACGTTCTTTACTGGAACCATTAAATAATTCCCACATCAAACATCATACAAGACTGCCACAATTCATGCTACATGTTATCTTGTTTCAGTATAGCTGCACATTCTTGAATGACAAGACAAATGAGTACTGGTCTGGAATGTTTCTATCCATGTCCTCCACTGGAGTGACGATTTCATCGATACTGACCCATTTGAAATGAAAATCGCACGAATTAACAGTTTTGTACAAGGAGTTACATACATAATGTACATAAGATGTTCTTTGAAAATTCTGTAACAAAATTATCTAACCAACACTATACATCTGTTATGAAGCAACTCACATACTGCATAAAAAAAAACACAAATTTACAATATCTACAAATGCCAATTCAATACTAAAAACGAGCAAAGGCTAATCCTTTGTCATGACTTCGGATTTAGAAGATTCAGGACTGGTGTCAGTAGGTAATTCTTGGCCCTCTTTCTCATCTTTGTTTCCATACACATTTGGATATTGAGACATACACTCTGACATCTGTCTGAAGGGTTCTAGGCAATCAGAGCCTTTAATTTCCGCACTTGAGTAGTGGAAACATGTGAAAGCTTCTCGGAATTCAACTCCACATGGGCCGGTTGCCATCCCACCCAGGCAGGGACAACTCCAGTTAATTTCTCCATCTGGCTGTATTAGGCCTACTGGAAAAGAAAAAGTACATTAGGAAGTGAAGACTAAGAACACCCAGAAACTGATTAAGCATTGTGTACTGACACCAACCTATTTAAGAACATTTTCCTTACGAATGTTTGAGAGGTTAAAACGGGATTACAAATTAAAACTGTGTTCAGAGTGACTTTATACCATACTGTACTTGAACAACCCAACTTACAAACAATTCAACAACAAATGACCATCCATAACATAACTGGTGTTTGTACTACATTATTATTGATACACATTTATTTTTTAATGAGGTATACTGTACTCCAAGGTTAATTTCTAAACTAAGCATTGTATTTCACATAAACTACCATTGATGAATATCAAGTAGCAATAACAGGGTTTGGGTGGTGAATGGATCCACTCATGCTGGTACCCAATATTACATGCCATCGATTTGAAGGAATCGGGTGGGAAAGAGTTTCCTTTATATACTTCTATGGCCCATAAATTCACTAATGGTAAATTTTAGACTGGCTTAAATCAAGAAGCAGACAGCTTATGAGCTAGTTGTGATCTTGACTTCAAAGGAAGCAAATAATGCTTCTCTCACATGACATCTTATTATATATGTATTGGCTCATAAAAATACCCAGGGGTTGCTGTTGGTTTTAGTTCTTAACTTTTATAATATGTTAGTTATAACTGTAATTTTGCAAAGAAAAGTGCAAAGAAATAAAGAAGTATAATCTACAAAAGTGAATGCATCTTTGATCTTGGTAAATTTCCATAAATTTTTACAACAAATATACTGGTAAGAGATATTTTTCCTCAACAATTGGTAATATAGTTTACTGACTTCTGTGCTAAAAGTAAAATGCATCTGATACTTCAAAAAGATCTTCCAGACTATTTATGGTAATGATTTGTTTGACATGATTGTTTACCGAGGTTCTCTTCTTCCTCAAAATGTGCAGTCTAAGTAGTTTTCTCAAACAGTTAAACTGCAGAAGTGGCTGTTTACATTAAACAATTTAACTTTAAACAAAAACTTTATATAGTTTTAATGTACTGTACTACTAAACTGATATACATGGCAATTCTTATAAAAAAAAAAAAAAAAAAAAAACAAGATTCAAAGCCATTACTAAAAACATAGTACTTCACCTCTTACATACAGTACTGTTATCTTTACACACACACACACACAAAATTGCGAGGACATTCTAAACCTTACACAACAGTACATTTCTCAAGCCAAGTAAAAGCAGTTCAAGCACACAATTACCTGGTTGTTCATCGCTGTCATCAGGTAACGACACTTTAGCTGGTGTCTCATGGTCTTCCTCCGTCACAAAGATCACCCTGTCTTTCCCTGCGAAAAAGCATACATATAAAAATTCTGAACTTTTTGCTTCTTTCAACCTTGAATCAATTTTTTCCCTCTACTTTGATTCCTTGCATCTTCTTCCCCGTCCCTCCTCACCACATTTATCCATCAGATCTCCTGAAGGCTCATCACTTCAACTTTATACTTCCATAAATTTACACTTTAAAATTGGGACCGTAATTTTTAGTTTAAAGAAGAAAGGTTTCAATTTGAAGACATCTCATATCCTGAGCTTATATATTTGCAAACATGAAACACTGCAAAGAAGCCAGGTACACCCTGAGTTGGATCAGAATTTCAGGGACCTTATGATTTGACAACTTTCATATACGTACATCCTAACCAAATCTAACTTTATATGTACAGTACTTGGATATATCCTACAATACTGCAGATTTTTTCATACTCTGGAGTTGCTTGACTTGGTTATATTGCTAATCCAAAGCTGCAAAATTTTAAAGCTGTAGCTCAACAATAACAGGGGAATTATATACTTGGTGTAAGGTTAGGAAGCCATTGCCAGTTACCTAACCTACTGGCTTTCCTCTGCTGACAAAAATATGTACATTGAATTAACTCAAGTGTTGGTACTATACACTTTATATTAATGGCATGGTAAAGCTGAAGATGGCCTGGTTCCTGCTGGTTGCCTATAAGAATATTCAAGGCCTTTTATTTATGTTTACTGTCTTTTTTATGCATTTGATATTTACTGATTTTTATGTTCATCCCCAAGGGGCTGGTATTAAACATGGTGCCCAATTTGCATCTAAACTGACAATTACCAAACCACAGGGATGTTATGGTCTTCAGTTTTACCAATGGTATTAACCTACAGCCAATTACATAGTATGCTCCAAGAGTAAAATATTCCTTTACTGACTTGTCAGAGAACATAACACTAACCTAACCTTACCTAAGGTAATGTGCCCAAAGTGGTTGACTGAATGGAGGGAGACGGCTTTGGCCGCCATAATTAGGGCATATGAAGATTTTCAATATTTCTGCCGTTTCTGCAATAGGTTTGGCCTTGCATGGGAGGGAGAGGGATTCTTTGACCCTTTTCAGAAGATTTTTTATATTTTTGGCAATTTCTGATAGGCCTAGACAATATATCCTGGTCTACAGTTAACCTAACAATTCTTTAATAGGCTTACATAATATCAGGTTAAGGGAAGATCGAATCTGGGATGATGGGGAAAGGCCTAAACATGCCTCTTACAAAATACAGATCTAGGGTAACATAGCGCGACAACCTTCCCGAAAATTGTTAATTATGGCCTTAATTTGTGACTTGGGAGAAAAAACTTAGTTCGAGGGGAAAGTAGAGGTCTCAAGGTGTTGCTTCGACGGACACTGGCTCTTGACTAATGTCTATCTTGGGTTACAGGATGTGTTGAAGTACTTTTTCGGGAAGATGGTAGCGCTACGGTAGAGGCCAGCCATTCAGTATTTTGCCTTAGGCATATTTTTGGCTATAGGTTTCGTACACACAGTCATAGGGTAGAGGCATACAGTGAGCCCCCCGTATTCGCGTTCTCCGGATTCGCGGACTCACTGATTCGCTGATTTCTCTCTGGACCATATCTACCCAATATTTGCGGGGAATTCGTCTATTTGCTGGGTTTTCCGAAGATAAATAATCACTAATTAGTATATTTTGATGTTATTTTCATGCCTAAATACATTTTTATGATACAAAAATGATTTACTAATTTTAAAATATTAATATAGATCAATACTGTATTAGTAAAGTTTAATAAGATTAAATGATACCACATAATAACAATAATAATTCTCTCTCTCTCTCTTACAGAGATGTATGCTTTTTTTATGATAAATAAATGATTTACTAATTTTCAAATATTAATATTAATGTAAAGAGCAATCAATTCATTAAAGAAAATACTACAGTGAATTGGTAAGATTTTAGTATATAAATTTAAAAAATTATGTAAGACTGAAGGAAATCCCAGTCTTCACGCATCTTTCTTTCGAACTCCAGGTCCAACAGCTGTTAAATATATCAAGTAATGTGACAGGAGGGGAGGGAGTGTTCTCCTCTCTCTCTCTTTACTGAGATAACAGATTTTTATGGTACACACATGTATAATGTGTTTATTAATATTTTCAAATAATAATAATAATAATAATAATAATAATAATAATAACTGTAATTACAACAATCATATGTAAAAATATTTTACGGAAATACTACGCTAATCTCTCTCTCTCTCTCTCTTACAGAGATGTATATTTTTTGTATGATAAATAAATGATTTACTAATTTTCAGATATCAATATTAATGTAAACAGCAATAATATAAATTCGTTAAAGAAAATACTAATGTGAATTAGCAAGATTTTAGTTTATATATAAAAAAAATTATGTAAGACTTTAAGAAAATACATTCTAACCAGCATCTTGTCTTTGAACTCCAGTTAGCCAAGCTGAGATGGCTGGAGTCCAACAGCTGTCAAATATATCAAGTAATGTGACAGGAGGGGGAGTGTGTTGCCCACACCAGATCATGCAATTTCTCTCTCTCTCTCTCTCTCTTTTACTGAGATGAGAGAAGTGTAGGTATATAGTTTTCAAATATAATATTAAGTTTAATGAGATTAAACAAAAACAATAACATTCTCTCTCTCTCTCTTACTTATATATGTTTATTTGTTTTGTAGTATAAATAAATGATTTACCTTATAACTAATTTTCAAATATTTATAAGATTAATATAAAAAAAATGGTGATTCCCAGTCTTTTTATCCACTTGGAGGAGGATGGGCGGGGAAGTAAATGGCAGTTTGATATACGAATTAGCAGAGGGGAAGGAGTCGGAGTCTAGGAGTCTCTCTCTCTCTCTGTCTCAGAAATAATTCATAATAATTTCACTCTTGATGGTCAGATATATGATGTTGCCATTCAATGGTCTCTCTCTCTCTGTTATTGGCCGGAGGTATATACTTTTAATGGTAAAATGTTTAAGATGACTTTGAAATGATATTAATAATATACCTCAAAGATTAATACAGTAATAGGTTAGTAATTTTAGGTATATTTGAAGTAGGATGTTATCTAAGGTATACATTTGGTATCTGAACTTTCAAAATAGGCAGTTATAAACATTTTTAGTGGTGGTTTTAACTATTCACAGGTTTTAACTATTCATGGGGGTGCCTGGTACGCATCACCCGCGAATACGGGGGGAACACTGTATACCTAGGCATTAGGATACCTAGTCTACAATGCCTCCTTTACGTGTCTACTGAAAGAGTGGATCATGCAAAGGCTAGCGAACCCACTACCTAGGAGGAACAAACGACTGGACTAGCGGATCTAGTTTCCACCGTGTGTGGATCCACCCTCCGAAAAAGTACTTAACACGTCCTGACACCGGAGATGGGCACCAGTCACGAGTTGTTGGTGGTGAGAGCAAGAGCTCGAGACCTCTACTATCCTTTCGAAGTAAGTATTTTCTCTAAAGTTAGAAATTAAGGTCTTGTTTTAAGATTAAACAGAGGTTAATGAAAGAGGCTACGCAGTCCACACATACCTCCATGACGCTTTTGAAAATTTTACTTACAACTCCAAATATTTAGAAGATTGACGCCATCTCGATGTTTGCGGAGTCGCTTGTGTCAATAAACTTTTCATTCCATGTGCTAAATCCGCACACCACTTGTACCCATAAACGCTGGGGCACTTTCTTCATAAAAATCGTAAACAATGACTTTAAACCACGACTTATCCAAGGGAACTACGATTTTTGGTAGCAGAAGAAGAATAAGCGTGCACTAGACAATTATTTAAATAAATAGTTAAACGGCAGTATAAGGTCATGAACTGCATAATTTTTTTTACACATTCATGATTGTTAATTTGAAAATATTTATTGAAAAAGTAAATAGATTCCTGACTCAAATATCAACAGTTTTGCTGTAAACAGTACCTATGGTGTTGTTTGCGCTCTTCTATTGTTTATCAACGTTGCCAATTGGTATGTGTTTACCCTCCAAACTGGGTATAAGACTTACACAAAACCAGGGAAATAAGTGAAATTTGCGTATTTATTTGTAGTATACGTATCTACATATTACAGCAATTTTATCATTATTGCATTACTCTGACAACTAGAATTCATGGAAACAGTTTGTAAATGCATCGGCGTATGTATGAAGCTCCACTAAATTGGCAACTCAGATTTTTGCCGTCATCTGCTTGTATCTACTTTAGAAATACTTGTAATTTTTCAGGGTTAATTTGGTTGCAAAAAAGGGATAATAGACATGAATTAAATAAACATTTTGAAGTAACAAAGTAAAGTTAAACTAAATTATGAGTAAATTAAACAATTAAGGGAATAAAGCTTTGCACTTCATAAACTGCATACTCATGTGTTGCCCGCAACTGTGTTTGTGGAGTGAGAGCTTAGGAACCAAGAACCGCACCGTAGTTCAAGTGCAATTTGGAGTGAATTAAGACCAAAACATGTATAATTACAATCAAGTAAGCACTGTGGAGTTTCTGTTGTGATGGCAGTAAGGATAAAACCACTGATTACAAGGTAAAAATTAATTACAGTTCAAACCATGACCCCAGGAATGAGAAGTTTCATACTTTCACTAATATAGGCAACAAAATGTTTTCATTGGGCCGATTACAACTGCAATATTGAGTAAGATCAGTAAATGTTGCATATATACGCTAAAATTGTTTAAATGAGAGCTGGGAAGGCTGGGAAACATGTTGGATCCGCTGGGCTTATGAATGGCACCCAGGCGGTTGCAGCCATATTGGATTTCAAAACTGCCTTGAAAACATATTTTACGAAGACCTCACATGCTTATTTTAGTTCAAATCTTTTGAATGGTATGCCTAAAAATGTAGGGTAAAAAACCGCATGGTACAGGGGTGGACCATGTACGATCAATGTGTACAACCCCAAGAAAAGTACATTATAACGCGTCCTGACACCGGAGTAGAGGTCTTTAGCTCCGTTTCTCACCAACAACAAGTCGCGACTAATGCCCATCTCCGATGTCAGGACGCGTTATAATGTACTTTTTTGGGGGTTGTTCACGCTGATCGTGCATGGTCCACCCCTGTACCATGCGGTTTTTTACCCTAATTGCATTCTTGTTTCACCAATTAAATATCGGGTGAATAAGGCTGATCCACTGCGGTGTTTTCCGCTATATTTCTCAAGACAATTAACTTTGTAAATCTCGTACTCAAAATAAAATCAATGTAGCCCTAAACAACCTCATAGGGGAAACAACCGAGTGGACTAGCTGATCTAGTCTTACCCCTTTGTCGATCCACTCTCCTAAAAAGTACTTCAAAAGGAGAGTAGAGGTCTCGAGGTGTTGCTTCCACCACCGATGACTCATGACTGGTGACCATCTCCAATGTCAGGACGTGTTAAAGTACTTTTTCGGAGGGTGGATCAACAAGCGGGCGAGGACTGGATCAGCTAGTCCACTCGGTTGTTTCCCCTAAGCCTACCGGTAAGGCTACTCACTCCCAGTCAGATTTGAACAATTTCAGACCTTTAGGCCTACAAATTATACTACTTGAAAGCCATGATTATTTAAAAAAACGACCCATTTCTTTAAAAATCTCGTAACTTTAAAATACAATGGAAGGTAAACAAAACCCACAGGCCTACCGGTAAGGGAACTCAATTCCCCGTCAGTTTTGAACCGTACCCTAGGTATGGACAAACCCATACGGTAGGCCTTAAATATGAAATTATTATACTGGCTTTTAATCCATCTCCTCACCCTCTTGCTTGCAGTAAGACATAATCGTGAATTGATGACCGGAAGTCGGATTAGGGCCGAATTGGAATTTTCAGATTCACGCCGACTCGGGATCTTGTTATTGTTACGAAGGAAGCGAACGTCTCAGCGAACAGCGTACAAGCGAACAGCGTACAAGCGTAATTGAAGAATACGTATAGCTTGTCAGGTTTTTATTAGAATTTTTTTATATACTATTAAAATAATACTATAAAAGCTAAGTGATTTCTATTTGTTGAAAAATACTATAGAAATTTGTAATCGTGGGGTTAAACTGTGAGGGAGTGGATAGGAGCCTCTGGAAACATGTTGTGAACATTAATTCGTTCCTATCTCTTCAGTTTTTATGAGAATAAGTGGTTGAATAATTTACACGAAAGCTAAATTATTTATGATAACTAAAAAATACGATAGAAAGTTGTATGTATGGGTGAAAATTTAAGAGGAAGTGGATGATATCCACTAGGAATAGCTGTTACGGTATCTAACAAAAGCTATATGATGGCGTCGCACCTCATTTCATAACTCGCCGACTGCAGCCGACAACAAACCATGAAGCATGGGGCAGCTATTAGTTTTCAAAGTATTTCCTTTGTGCTACTGAATTATAACACTTATTAATTATATCATACATATTAGTAAATTGTAATTGAAAATTGCTATAGGAATAGATTTAGAAAATGTTCTTTTATAACTTTCATAACACCTATTTGCGAGGAACTTTTCTAAATTACATGAATTAGGGCCTAAATTATTTGAATTAGGGCAAACAACATAATTTTATTATACACAATACGTATATTGGTAAACTGCGCATGAAAATTGCCAAGAACATTGATGTAAAGAATGTACATTTTGTTAATCACTTTCGTGACAATTTTGCGAGAAACTTTTACAAATGAAAAAACAATTAGATCACAATCAACATAATGAAGCTATATAAACCGCAGCTGACGTTTTTAAAGTCCCGAGGGCAAAGTTAAGTTTCGAATTTGAATAAGTATTTTTATTGGAATACAAACAGTATAGATACACTACAATGATATGTGGATAATTATGCTACACAATACGAAAAACAGTAGTACGGTCTTCAATCTATAGGTTATTTACGTGATCAAAGGACGACAAAGTTTCTAGTCATATAGTATATAATTTCATCCCTTTTCTCAATGATTTCGTCCTTTATTTTCGCTTTCTAATCCATGGCAATTCCAATTCCTGTTTAACAAGACCTCTTCATCACAAACAATGGACTATTTGCATATGCCCATTCTAGCAATTACACCAACTTAATTTTATGACCTCAAAAATACTCTCAATTTTTGCTAGAAGATGGTTAAAGAGACTTAACATATGATTCTTATTCTTCCTTTTCACTTTTTAGTGTTACGGAACGCCAAACGCTCATCTATAGCCACTAGTTTTTAACAAGAAGTTGCATCATTAACCTTTCTGTGCTATATTGTAGAAAACGAAGATTAGCAGGGAAAGAAAATGTAAAATAATTTATGGCTAACTATAAATTTCTATGTAACACAACAGTGCGAAGAAAGTATGAACACAATAAATAATTTATGGTAAAATTTTGCCACAATGCAGCCAGAGTAATCCATCTTATGACCAAATTTTGCCACAGAATAGCCAGCGATGTTTAGTTTATGGCAAATTTTGCCACAAATCAGCCAGGGAAGCTTATGAAGATTTTGCAAGAAGGAGAATCTTCTCGTTCTTGTGATATAGCCTAGTATTGTATAAGGTTAAACGTCTAGTTGGAGTTAGAAAACATATAGGCCAACATTTCTCCGCGATGACCCCGTCGAAATAATCTGTGATGTACCTCCATACCAAAGTTTAAGTACAGCCAATAACAGCACTGTCATTTATAACAGCATTATCTTTTGTAATGATCAAACTGTTTGGGGGCATGCTATGTCAAACTGTACGTTTGTGTGTTTATACAGTGCCTATATGATTTTATTAATACACACACGCACACACACACACACACACACACACACACATATATATATATAAGCATATATATATATATAATATAATATATATATATATATATATATATATATATATATATATATGTATGAATATTATATATATATATATATATATATATACTATATATTATATATATATATATATATATTTATATATATATATATATATATAATATATATTATATATATATATATATATATATAATAATACATACATACATACATACACATATATCATATATATATATATATATATATATATATATATATATAATATATATATGCGTGTGTGTGTTTGTAAGTATGTGTGTGTGTAAAGACATTTGGAAAGAGGTTCTCTTTAATAACAATGTTGTTGAATACAATGGCAATTTCACCTATGTTTTTCCTATAGTCTTGTAATATTTTACAGTGTAATAGCCAGCTTTCTGAACAGTACATATATTTATACCTCCTTCAAGGCAGGCAGTCTCTAGTATTGTACAGAAAACGAGCAAGATCGATAAACAGTGTAATGCCTTGTAATGGGAAAAATATTACTTTAATTATTAGTGATTTATTTAGGAATTGATTCATCATCCTCCTCTAATATCTTTACACTGCTATTGTAAAAGTGATTGGAACTGTGAAATATTTTCATTTCTGTTGTGGACGAGTGTGGCAGGGTAGCCAGTCCCTTGTTTTGTTTATCTTTCAATTTGAATATGGGAACGCTGCCCTGAATCTTTCGTCTGCATTTTGGTAACACTAGCAACACATGTAAGGATCACGAATGCTTTCATGTGAAAGGGACGTCAACCTGTCCGCTCTTCATTTTGGCTATTTTACCAAATTATTAATACAAATGATTATCTATCCCTTGCAAGGGATCTAGTCCAGAAATCTAGTCCAGGAGTTCTGAAGACTAAATCAAGTCCAGGAGACTAGGCCTGGGAGAAATTTGGCATGATGAAATCAGCACTTCAACTGCCTCCCAGTGGGAAGACATCACCTGGCCTCATCAGTAGTAAGACCCATACACACAAGGAATATCATGTAATAGCAGGTAGGACAGGCCTACCCTATTTTCCAGGCAAGAAGACTGACAACAGTGCATATGTACAATAGTATTATTATCTTTGTATATGTATACTAATGTTATTCTTATTCTCGTATCTTAATGTCATGGTGAGGGAAAACGCCCCGCGACATTTGGTGGCAGCTGTGTTGGATCTGTAGTCCAGTGCTATTGATCCAGACTCACTGTGCCTATATATTATGTAGGTCACTTATAATGTTTTGTTGTATTGTATGCATTTCTTTATACAATATTGTTGATTTTTGTCTGATTAAGGTCATGACTTATTTACATGCATATTCATTATTTCTGTAGGGAGATGTATGGCATTGTCTCTTGATGTAGTTTACATTGTATTATTTGATTATATATAAGTGTTTGAAGTATTGTAACAATGACAACTGGTAATGATGAATCATATATCGATCTAATTCAGTTAGAACAAGAAACACAACAAACATTACAGACAGTTAAGAGCTTCACTCAATCCTACCAGGACGTTTGGTCTCAAGTGGGAGATTTAACAAATCAAATCAAGGACTTGGACCAGAAGTTGGTTGACACACAGGGGACAATACAACACCTAACACCCAAACATAATAACACTCAACCATCCATAATGTCTACACCACATACGTCTCACATTCCAGGTAATGAACAAAGGTATAATGTAAAACATTTTGTACAAGAATTCACATAGTGCCCGGGTTGGGAATGCAATTGTGGTCTTATGGGTCTTGTCTTATAGGAAATTATCAGAGTTTTGCTCTTGTAGCACTGGTTTGGTACACCTTAGAGGATAGAGTACACCACTTTCCAAACCCCTTTGAGATTCAAGTTTAGAGTCGTTTCTAGCCAATAGCTCTGATGCGTTTGATAATCATTAGGACGCCTCAATAGGAGTAAATTCTGTCTTCACATGTGGAGAACTCTTTTGTTGCAGAGTGATGTGACATCCTGTGTAAGTGGAGTCAATCTAACCCCAGTATTAGGCTAGGCAAAGCTATTAGGAAAGTTGTATTGAACGCACACCTATAGGGTAGTGTGCCCATTTAGTACTCAAGTATATCCTTGTTTTATGTTGTTGCAAGAGCCCCTTTAGTCTCTAGTTGAGATCGTTGCTTGTTTCTACTGTACAAGACCTGTTTTTCCACAGTCGCAGACCCATCTAAGGAGCTGTTTGATTCCGTTAGGAAAAGTTGTCCTTGATATTAGAGTGGACATGAATCAATTCTTCCCGAGGGAAAAGCTTTGTAATGGGAAAAATATTACTTTAATTATTAGTGATTTATTTAGGAATTGATTCATCATCCTCCTCTAATATCTTTACACTGCTATTGTAAAAGTGATTGGAACTGTGAAATATTTTCATTTCTGTTGTGGACGAGTGTGGCAGGGTAGCCAGTCCCTTGTTTTGTTTATCTTTCAATTTGAATATGGGAACGCTGCCCTGAATCTTTCGTCTGCATTTTGGTAACACTAGCAACACATGTAAGGATCACGAATGCTTTCATGTGAAAGGGACGTCAACCTGTCCGCTCTTCATTTTGGCTATTTTACCAAATTATTAATACAAATGATTATCTATCCCTTGCAAGGGATCTAGTCCAGAAATCTAGTCCAGGAGTTCTGAAGACTAGATCAAGTCCAGGAGACTAGGCCTGGGAGAAATTTGGCATGATGAAATCAGCACTTCAACTGCCTCCCAGTGGGAAGACATCACCTGGCCTCATCAGTAGTAAGACCCATACACACAAGGAATATCATGTAATAGCAGGTAGGACAGGCCTACCCTATTTTCCAGGCAAGAAGACTGACAACAGTGCATATGTACAATAGTATTATTATCTTTGTATATGTATACTAATGTTATTCTTATTCTCGTATCTTAATGTCATGGTGAGGGAAAATCCTCCCGCAACAGCCTGCTGACGGTAAAAAATGTCCCGAAACTTCTTTGGCGCAGTCGAGTTATCTGTACAGCCGCCATAGCGTATAATCAACGCGACCGAAAATAGATCGATCTTTCGGTGGTCTCGCTCTGGTATTATGCCGTATGAGCCATGTCTCATGAAACTTTGACCATGGCCCGTGGTGGACTGTCTTATATCGATCGTTGCCAGAAGCACGATTATGGCTAGATTTAAACTTAAATAAAATAAAAGCTAATGAGGCTAGAGGGCTGCAATTTGGTATGTTCGATGATTAGAGAGTGGACGATCAACGTAACAATTTGCAGCCCTCTTGCCTCGGTAGTTTTTAAGTTCTGAGGGCGGACAGAAAAGTGCGGATAGAAAAAAGTGCGGATGAACAGATAAAAGCCGGAACAATATATTTTTCTTTTACAGAAAACTAAGAACGGACCCGCCCATAGTCACCATTTCTTGGTCGTAACTCAATCAGTCTGAGTTTCCTTCTCAGGGGCGGTTTTCGCCTCGTATACGTAGACTCACTTTCGCCCCTGAAATCGCATCAGTTCCATTGTTACGTTCCCCCGTCGACATATTCCTCGTGGGACTTATAGGAATGAAGTCTCTCTCCCCTTCGCGGTTCTTGATCACCATATTCTTCGGCGATTTGCATTTTGATGAAGGAAGCTCTTGGGTCAGCCATTATTGCGCCAAAACGCTCTTCTACGTCATTTGGAGGTTTCTCTTTCGCTCCGTCTCGTCGTGGGCGGGAATTATCTTCTTTAGTCCTGGAGTCTTGATCCTTTTTTCAAAGAAGGTTTCAGTGAGGCACTATTGCATTTATATCTAATTTAGAAATATCTGTAATTTTTTGGGGTTATTTTTGTTGCAAGAAAGGGATAATAGAGATGAATTAAGATAAACATTTCGAAGTAACATAAAGTAAAGTTAAACTAAATAATGAGTAAAGTAAACAATTTAGGGAATAAAGCTTTGCACCTCATAAACAGTGTAGTGTGCCCGCAAACTGTGTTTGTGGAGTGAGCGTTTAGGAACCAGGAACCAGGAACCAAGAGGCGTCGTCTGAACCCGAAATTTTACATGAGGTACTGTTATTTTCTACGTAGTTTGATTACAGCACTGGTGTACACACAAACATATAACACCACACACACACACACACACACACACACACACACACACACATATATATATATATATATATATATATATATATATATATATATATATATATATATATATATATATATATATATATATATATATATATACAAACACAATCACCGGGCCCAGCCGAATCCCAATGAGGAATTCCCCATGGCCCACCGTCCTATTTATTTATAAACGAATCTCGCTCCGGCCGCGAAATCCGCAGAATGAATCTTTTAAAAAGCGAAATACTTATTTTTTCTAATACTCCCCGCCCCGGGGTGTTGGAGTGGGGTGGGGGGAGGGGGGGCGATTTCTAAATTCGAATGGGCTGGTCAACATTTCTGCTGAAAGACTGAGAGATGCGAATGGAAATAGAAAGGACATATTTTTTCTGCCCAACGTCTTGAGGGGTTGCAAGGTGTGGTAGGATAGCATGTTTATCTTATTAATGAATGAGTGAATTTATTATTATTATTATAATAATTATTATATTATTATTATTATTATTATTATTCGAAAGGAGACCCTCTCGTAGACATGTTTTTTTAAAAATGACTGCTGCTTCAGCACTATTAATCTTATAAAGAGTCTTCTCTATCTTTCTGATGGACGGCTTTCTCGTTGTTGCTTAGACTGGCGAGCAACGCACAAAGGGCATGGTAAAATTCGGTTGAGTCATTTGATTTATTATTGCTTATACAATTCTCTCTCTCTCTCTCTCTCTCTCTCTCTCTCTAACGCGACGTTTCCTCCTGATCGACAGGACATTATCAAGCGATAACTGCTGAGGGGACTGAATTCCAGTGGTTGTTGTTGTTTTTGATTTAGCTGACCTTGTGTCAGCACGGGCTCTGCTCACAGCCCCGCCCCTGGTATTATTCTCATGTCCGGTGGTTCGTTCCATGCGCGCTGGTACTTTCGTTAGGGGAGAGGGGTGTGTCCTCCTCACACACGTCGGTATCAGGAACGCTTCTCCTAGAAGCGCTGCTCATCCTCGAAGAAAAGCCTCCCTCAATACCACCCAAGAAGCGTTCCTGATACCGACGTGTGTGAGGAGGACCACACCCCTCTCCCCTAACGAAAGTACCAGCGCGCATGGAACGAACACCGGACATGAGAATAATACCAGGGGTGACGTCACGCAGGTAGAAGCCAATCAAGAGGCTCCCGGTGATACCCCCTACCTGAGAAGGTCTGCAAGACTGGTCAACGCCCGCCGTATGAGTCACCTTCCCGGGAACCATAAAAACTCGACCTACCGGAGAAGTGCTCTGACCGTACTGGAGAGCTCGCAACACCACGATAAAAGGAGAAGGACTCGCCACTGGAAAATTCTTTACGGGCTGCTCTGTGAGCAAGAGCCCGTGCTGGCACAAGGCCAGCTTAATCTTAAACAACAACAACAACCACTGGAATTCAGTCCCTCAGCAGTTATCGCTTGATAATGTCCTGTCGATCAGGAGGAAACGTCGCGTTAGAGAGAGAGAGAGACCTTACCTTACCTTACAGACCTTACATCTTGTTCGGGTTGCCCCAGGTCCCTCAGTGTGAGGCACCTCTAATGTCTACCAGAGAGTTGCTAGTACATCTTCCGGTATATTTTGCATCTTCCAATCTTGGATGGTCTGGGATGCAGTTTAGATATTTGTCGAGCTTATTCTTAAACACATCTACGCTCACTCCTGATATATTCCTCAGATGAGCTGGCAACGCATTGAATAGACGCTGCATTATCGATGCTGGTGCGTAGTGGATTAATGTCCTGTGTGCTTTCCTTATTTTTCCTGGTATAGTTTTGGGCACTATTAATCTACCTCTGCTTGCTCTTTCTGATATTTTTAGTTCCATGATATTTTCTGCTATTCCTTCTATCTGTTTCCATGCCTGAATTATCATGTAGCGTTCTTTCTTCTCCTTTCTAGATATATAATTTAAGAATGTAGTCTTTCCCAGTAGTCAAGGTCTTTAACTTCTTCTATTCTAGCTGTAAAGGACCTTTGTACACTCTCCATTTGTGCAATATCCTTTGATAGTGTGGGTACCATATCATATTGCAATATTCAAGTGGACTACGAACATATGTTTTATAAAGCATAATCATGTGTTCAGCTTTTCTTGTTTTGAAGTGCCGTAACAACATTCCCATTTTTGCTTTACATTTTGCCAACAGAGTTGCTATTTGATCATTGCATAACATGTCCTATTCATCATCACACCAAGGTCTTTAACTGCTTCCTTATTTGTGATTGTCTCATTATTAGGTCCCTTATATGCATATAGCTTTCTTTCTCTGTCTCCATAATTTATTGATTCAAATTTATCAGAGTTAAATACCATCCTATTTACCTCTGCCCAATCATATACTTTGTTAAGGTCTCTTTGTAGAGCGTTCCTATCTTATTCATTCAGGCAATAATTTCTCTCTTATTCTTGTGTCATCTGCGAAACTACTCACTACCGAATCCTTAACATTATTGTCTATGTCTTCAATCATAATAACAAACAGTATTGCAGCTAACACCGTACCTTGCGGCACACCGGATATTACCTTGGCTTCATCCGATTTCTCGTCGTTTGCAATAACTATCTGTTTTCTGTTGTGTAAAAATTCTTTTAACCATCTTCCTACTTTATCCACGATATTGTGTTTTCTAATTTTCTTCGCTAATATATTATGGTCTACTTTATCAAAAGCTTTTGCAAAGTCTAAATAAACCACATCTGTTTCATTTCCGCTTTTCATATTTTTGAATATGTTTCTCACGGTGGACTAACAGTTGGGTTTGTGGTACTTTTTCCGGGTACGAACCATGTTGTCCTTTATTAAACAAATTATTTTTTATTAAATGTTTCATAATATTTTTCTTCATTACCCTTTCATACACTTTCATAATATGTGATGTTAGACTCACAGGCCTATAATTACTTGCCTCTAGTCTTGATCCACTTTTGAAAGTAGGGGTAATATATGCTAATTTGTGCTCATCATAAATCTTGCCTGTATCTACACTTTGTCTTAATAATATTGCAAGTGGCTTTGCGATAGAATGAACTACTTTCTTTAACAAAATAGCAGGAATTCCATCAGGCCCTGCAGCAGCTCCATTTTTAATTTCATTAATAGCCTGCACAATATCAGCTTCATTAATATCTATGTCAGCTAAATATTCACTATTTTCATCCCTTACTTCTATATCATTATCTTCATTATCTATTCTAGGGGTGAATTCTCTCTTATATCGTTCTGCCAGTATGTTGCAAATTTCCTTTTTTTCATTCGTTAATCTCCCTTCAATTCTGAGAGGGCCTATTTCTATTCTTCTTTTATTCATCTTCTTCGCATATGAGTATAATAGTTTGGGATTTTGCTTGATATTTAATAGGGTTTTTTCTTCCAAGTCCCGTTTTTCATTTTCTTTTGATTGTATAATCTTTTGTTCTGCATTTTCTATCTTACTTTTTAGTTCTATAACTTTCCATGCATTTTTTTTTTTGCTAGACCTTTTTCCACTTTCTGATTTTCTGGAACAAGATCCTTCTGTCTCTTGGTATGCATGACTGATGTTTACTTTTCTTCTTCGGTATATATTTATCCACTATTTTCTCTAATATTTTATATAATATCTCCGTATTTACCTTTTTATGTCATCACTTACGAAAATATTATCCCAATCTTTGTTTAATTCTTCCTTATTTCTGACCATTTATATTTTTACTGTAGAAGTTGTATTTTCCATATCCTTCCCACTTTTCATTTCTTGCTTATCTCTGTTTTCACTTGCTTTGGAATGGACTGTTAATTCTATGACATTATGGTCTGAAATACTCGCATTATAAACTATTATTTCTTTAACATAATTCATCTCGTTCACAAATACTAGGTCTAAAGTATTTCCTTTCTTGTGGCTGGTGATTTATTTGTTGAATGTTGTATTCTAGTAGCATATCTAATAGCTTTTCGAATTGCCTCTTATCTTCTGCACTACTATTACTCTCTTTTTTATATGTATAAGTACATCCACAATCTCCTATTCGTTTCTTTCCAGTCTACGAAAGGAAAGTTGAAGTCTCCAGATAGGAGAATAGTCCAGTCCTTGTGATTTCTACATATATCATCCAATTTTTCTATTATTAAGTCAAACTCTTTAGTATTAGGAGGTCTATATATTACTATGTTCATTAATTTTTCAGATTCAAATTCTACTACCGCTATTAGTTCACATTCTGAGTTACTATATTTCTCATATATTTTTCCTTGTTTTTTGTCTTTCCCATATATTGCGGTTCCCCCTTGATTCCTATTTTTTCTATCTGATCTATAAGTTTGAAACCCTTTTATTTGTTTATCATCATTCCCAGTCTCTTGGGAATACCAGGTTTCACTTATATTCATTATATCTATTTTCTTTTCAATTTGGGTTAGTTCTTCTAAGTACTCTATTTTTCTTTTTGAGTTACTCGTAACTAAACCCTGCGCATTCATCACTATGATGGTTTGCATGTTTTCTCCTTCATTTAATATTGGTAATAATAAGGATTTTTTCCCCATGTCTCTTTCCTGTTCTGGTATGTTGTTCTTTTTTTTCATTTCCAGAAATTCTGACATTAAAAAATCCAACTTTTCCATAATATTTGTTCTTCCTTCATCATAATTATTCATTTTGTGTCTGAATCTGCAATTTTCTCCATATCTGCAATATCCCCTTGCATAATAAAAACAGTTATTATCTCTTGAGTAGAATCTGGGAGCTGATGCATTGAAATTTTTTGCTGGCACCTCTGCATATCTCGTGATGGCTTGAGAGAGAGAGAGAGAGAATTGTATAAGCAATAATAAATCAAATGACTCAACCGAATTTTACCATGCCTTTGGTGCGTTGCTCGCCAGTCTAGGCAACAACGAGAAAGCCGTCATCAGAAAGATAGAGAAGACTCTTTATAAGATTAATAGATGCTGAAGCAGCAGTCATTTTTTTAACAAAAACATGTCTACGAGAGGGTCTCCTTCCGAAATATACAAACATCAGGCTGCACGACCCCACAGCAAGAAATGAAGAAAGGACCAGGGACTTCGGAACGTCCCTCCTACAGCGGCAACTACGGGAGAAGACTGCCGATATGAAGACCCTGAAGGAGGAACATCACCGCCTGCGAGAAAAGAATGGGCGGAAATACATGCTGAAGCTGTCCGCCCTGATCCTGATGACAATACCAGACACGACACCCCTGCAAGAGACCACCACCACCAACCAGACGACCGAGCGGAGGACCAGCGCGAGCCTCCCACTTACGAAGATATTAACGCGCGCCTTGCCTACCTAAGAAGCGAAGAAGACATGTGTAACCGGGTTAGGGGGGCGTAACCCGCAAGCTTGTCGCCCTCAATGGCGTAAGCTACGCATTCAAGAAAAGACACAGAGGTATATCAACCTCACTCCATACCAGCCCACCCCTGAACAAAATGACATATTAAACCTCGGACTAAATACCACTTCATGTCAAAAACCGAAGAAACACGAGAAACGCCTGGAGATTGAGATGCTCCTCGACTCGATTCAGCAGTTGGAAGCAAAGAAGATCCTGACAACGACGGACGCCCTTCAACCTCTTCTGCTAGCAGAGGCCCTTACGGACAGGGGGTCATACTCGAGCGGTATCTACACCAAAGAGATGAAGGAGGCAGCCGCAGATCTGAAGAAGAAAGAAGACATCACAGTAAGGCGTGCAGACAAGACAGCCGCGTTCGTGCTCATCAGCACCTCGGAATACTTCGAGAAACTCGACGCCATCTTGTCTGATGTCTCTAAGTTCGAGAGACTTACGAAGAACCCTACAGGAAGACATCAAACGCGACGCCAACCGGGTCATCACAGCCGTGAATGCCGCTACGAATGCCACACACCTCCCGCCCATCCAAGGTGACTACAGCCTTGGCTACCTTTACGGGAACGTGAAGACCCACAAGGAAGGCAACCCCCCTATGCCCGATCATCAGCCAGACGCCCGCCCCGACTTACGCTCTGGCCAAACGCCTTAATAAAATTCTGACCCCCTATATCCCCTCCAGGTACTGCCTCACCTCATCGGTGGAATTTTTGGAGAAGATCCGCGACTCCCCCGGTGCGGGAACCATGGCGTCCTTAGACGTTGAGTCCCTATTCACCAACGTCCCAGTCGACGAGACGATAGGGATCATCATGGGAGCGGGTATATAGGAATCCCGATATGAGACCCCCTAACATCCCAGAAGACTCCTTAAGAACCCTGCTGGATATCTGTACGAAGAGAGCCCCTTTCACCACCCACCGAGGACAGATGTACCGCCAGAAGGACGGCGTAGCGATGGGGTCCCCCTTAGGAGTCCTCTTCGCTAACTTCTACATGGGAGAAGTGGAAGAAAGGGTCTTCTCGCAACACAGATGTCCCCGCACATACGCACGCTACATCGATGACTTCTTCGTGCAAGCCGACTGCGAGGATGAGGTAGAAGCCCTTCGGCAGCAGTTCCTGCAGAACAGCGCACTCAACTTCACTGTCGAGTACAGCAGCAACGATCGGCTCCCCTTCCTCGACTTCCTTGTCACGAAGAGGAATCAGAAGTTGGCGACTACCGTTTACACCAAAGCTACGAACCTCGGACTTGTCTGAATGGTGGGATAGCGAGTGTCCTGCGCGGTTCAAGACCACCACCGTCAGGGCCTTCGTCAGGAGGGCCCTCTCGCACTGTTCGACGTGGCAGGACACACACCTCGAACTCGACCGAGCATCCCAGATGCTAATTAACAATGGGTACTCGAACAAACTCGTAAACCGAGAAACTCGAGCCGCCCTTGACAAGTGGTACATGACGGAGGAAGAGAGAAGGAACATTCCGCCCCCGGAGGATATCAAACTTTTCTATAAAGCCTTCATGCACCACCAATACAAGGAAGAAGAAGCAGCCATGAAGAAAATAATAGAGGAACACGTCCGCCCCATGGAAAGAAAGAGAGTGTCCCTCATTATTTACTACAAAAATCGGCGTACGAAAGACCTCCTGATGAAGAACAACCCCTCCCCGCCCGTAGGAGACCCCCTGAAGCAGTCCAACGTCGTCTACCGATACGTATGCCCCGCCCAAGGATGCCCTGGGATTTACATCGGCATGACGACGATGCGCCTGTCAAAAAGGATTTCCTGCCACGCCCAGGAGGGCGCCATTAGGCAGCACGCCCTTGCAGTACACCGCAGAAACATCTCGAGAGAGACATCGTCAGGGATACTAAGATCATCGGGAGAGCACCTGACCCACGACGTCCTTGCGTCTCCTAGAAGCGCTGCTCATCCTCGAAGAAAAGCCTCCCCTCAATACCACCCAAGAAGCGTTCCTGATACCGACGTGTGTGAGGAGGACCACACCCCTCTCCCTAACGAAAGTACCAGCGCGCATGGAACGAACACCGGACATGAGAATAATACCAGGGGTGACGTCACGCAGGTAGAAGCCAATCAAGAGGCTCCCGGTGATACCCCCTACCTGAGAAGGTCTGCAAGACTGGTCAACGCCCGCCGTATGAGTCACCTTCCCTCCCGGGAACCAATAAAAACTCGACCTACCGGAGAAGTGCTCTGACCGTACTGGAGAGCTCGCAACACACGATAAAAGGAGAAGGACTCGCCACTGGAATTCAGTCCCTCAGCAGTATCGCTGATAATGTCCTGTCGATCAGGAGGAAACGTCGCGTTAGAGAGAGAGAGAGAGAGAGAGAGAGAGAGAGAGAGAGAGAGAGAATTGTATAAGCAATAATAAATCAAATGACTCAACCGAATTTTACCATGCCCTTTGGTGCGTTGCTCGCCAGTCTAAGCAACAACGAGAAAGCCGTCATCAGAAAGATAGAGAAGATCTCTTTATAAGATTAATAGTGCTGAAGCAAGCAGTCATTTTTAACAAAATATTATTATTATTATTATATAACTTTGCTATGTTTACTGAGGTACTGATATCTCTTACAAGAGCTTATTATTATTATTATTATTATTATTTTATTATTATTATTATTAACGAGGTGTATATATATATCTATATATATATATATATAATATATATATATATATATATATATTATATTATATATTATATATAGTATCTATTCTATATACGAAGGGTGGTATAATATAAATATAATATTACAATATACATTATTTATACATATATATATTAGGAGATAATATATATTATTAGATTATATTATATATAATATATATATAAGATATTATATTATATATATATATATATAAGACATATCACATTACCGTGGATTCATATACATATCGAGCTACAAATGTCCTTTAATATCTAATTCGCTCTACCTCGGAATTAATATATTTTCCTATATGTTTAACCGGAGGGGAATTTTTTTTTTTTTTTTTAGGTGATAATAGATTTGCCGGCACGGGCGCGAACCATCGACACCTCCAAATCCAGGACGACAGTGAAGCCCTAACCCACCCGCCACCGCAGGAGGATGTAAGTTTATGACGCCTCCCACCTCAAATACCTGTTGCTCTCAGGTATTCGTATTTGTTTGGAGACTGCACAAACCCCCTTGACCTCAGTAGCGTTGTAGTGCTTTTGTCCGCAGGTAGCCATTATATAAGTCATATCACATTACCGGGGTGGGTTAAGGCTTCACTATTGTCCTGGATTTGAAGGTGTCGATGGTTCACGCCCGTGAACTGGCAAATCTATTATCGCCTAAAAAAAAAAATTCCCCTTCGGTTAAACATATATGAAAATGTATTAATTCCGAGGTAGAGCGAATTAGATATTAAAGGACATTTGTAGCTCGATATATGCATATGAATCACGGTAATGTGATATGACTTATATAATGGCTACGTCTACGTGCAGACAAAAGCACTACACAGCTACCGAGGTCAAGGGGGTTTATGCAGTCTCCAAAACTACGAATATTGGAGAGCGACAGGTATTTGAGGTGGGAGGCGGACATAAAACTTATATCCTCTTGCGGTGGAGGGGTGGGTTAAGGCTTCACTGTCGTCCTGGATTTGAAGGTGTTGATGGTTCGCGCCCGTGAGCCAGCAAATCTATTATCGCTTGAAAAAAAAAAAATTCCCCTTTGGTTTAACATATATGAAAATATATTAATTCCAAGGTAGAGCTAATTAGATATTAAAGGACATTTGTAGCTCGATGTATGTATATGAATCACGGTAATGTGATATGACTTATATAATGGCTACGTGCGGACAAAAGCACTACAACACTACCGAGGTCGAGGGGGTTTATGCAGTCTCCAAAACTATGAATACCTGAGAGCGACAGGTATTTGAGGTGGAAGACGGCATAAACTTATATCCTCTTGATGTGGCGGGTTGGGTTAAGGCTTCACTGTCGTCCTGGATTTGAAGGTGTCGATGGTTTGTGCCTGTGAGCCGACAAATCTATTAAAGCTTAAAAAAAAAAAAAAAAAAATTCCCCTTGGTTAAACATAAATGAAAATATATTAATTCCGAGGTTAGAGCGAATTAGATATTAAAGGACATTTGTAGCTCGATAATATATATATATATATATATATATACTATATATATATATATATATATATATATATATGTGTGTGTGTGTGTGTGTGTGTGTGTGTGTTTTGTGCATGTGAATGTGTTTGTATGATACTGTCACTGTGTATGTGCTCCCTGAGATACGAAAATATGACGGTGAAGCTTCACGTAACTTCGTATGTGGATAATGATGACACAGACCGTGTACTAGTACTAACGATATACCCTCTTGAGGTGTACCGGCCCTGTGTTCAAGTGTCATTAAGCCTTTCCCCCCCCCCTTTTTCCCCCCCTCTCTCTCTTCTCTCTGCCTCTCTCTCTCTTCCTCGTCTCTCTCTCTCTCTCTCTCTATCTCTCTCTCTCTCTCCTCTCTCTCTCTCTCTCTTATGCCTCTCTACCTTCGCCTCTTTCCTTTCTTCCGTTCTTTCCATCCAGGAGGACCGAGTCTTGAAGAGCCACGAAAAAAAGTAGGCCTAGGAGTCGGGCAAATACAAATTTTGAAGGAGGGTCAACTTGAGACGACTAACTATGTTACTAGTGGGGAAGAAAATGCTCTCTCTCTCTCTCTCTCTCTCTCTCTCGGTAGGTAGGTAGCCCATTAGTCCTCTGACAAAAACGCGCACGGAAAAATATGGCTTCAGTTACTCGGATCTGTAATCGAGTGTCTTGGGAGCCCGCTAGTGCTGCTATCTAGCTTTCCTTCAAATTGAAGTGACGTCATATTCTTTATTCTCTCTCTCTCTCTTTCTCTTTCTCGCTCTCTTCTCCTACCCCCTTCTCTTCTTCTTCTTCTTTTTCCTCTCCTTCCTCCTACTACTACTACTTCTGGGCATTGGCGGAGGCGTCTGACTGAAAGAAGAAGAAGAAGAATAAGAAGAAGAAGAAGAAGAAGACGAAGAAAGGAGGTTTCTTCTGCGTGTTTGTGTGGGTTTGTGGAGAGAGAGAGAGAGAGAGAGAGAGAGAGAGACCGACCAAGTCAGGTCTCCTGGTTCTTGTCGGTGTTTGCGTCTCGTCCTGGTCCATCTGATTGATTCCCAAGGGTGGTCAGAGGAAACAAGATTTTCCTTTGAATTGAAAATTGAATTCCAAGTATGCACTTCTGGGAGGTGAGGAGAGAGAGAGAGCGAGAGAGAGAGAGTGAGGGAGAGATAAGAGAGAGAGAGAGAGAGAGTGTAGGAGGAGGAGGAGGAACTGGGATTTAGTCCACCACCCCCTGAATTTTCTTATCTCGAGTTTGGAGAAGAAGACGAGGTGGATCAAAAGACAGGCAAAACCAGAAGGTTCTCCCAGGGGAGCTTTATGTTCCTAAAACCTTATTGGATACTTGATGAATCTCTAAAAGCATGTTTGCTTTTGGCTACTTCTTCTTCTTCTTCTATGCTTTGAGAGAGAGAGAGAGAGAGGAGAGAGAGAGAGAGAGAGAGCATCATTTCCTAAGCCATCTTTTTTCTTCCGTTCCTTTGACTGAGTGGGCTATTCCCCAAGGGCTGCCGACGGGTGGTCGCGAAATAATATCTGAATCCTATTCTCTCACGCAGACGCAGTTCCAAAGGCTGGACTCGAATCCAGATCAAGGGATGGATGTAAATGCTTCTGTTAATACTTGTTTTACCCTTCGCATCGGGCACGGCTACGTCATTCTTTATTTAATTGGCTGCGAATGGCTAGGAATGAAATACTCTCACACACACATAGTATATATATATATATATATATATATATACATATATATATATATATATATATATATATATTATATATATATATATATATACAGATATATATATAGATCAAGATCAAGGTTCATAAAAAACATCATTTTATACGTCTTTTATCATCATATAATGTGGATTACAGTAAAGGACATTCGCACACACAAATATATATATATATATATATATATATATATATATATATATATATATATATATATATATATATATATATATATATATATATATATATATATATATATATATATATATATATATATATATTATAATTTCTGAAAGACAGCTATGATTTCGTATTCCGTTAATTAAAATCCATCGTAGCCTAAGTTAGCATTCCAAATAATTAATGCCATCTTGTTACGCTGTCTTGATTCATCGGCGTAATTGATGTTTACTATCACAGCTACTATCAGCTTATGATGAATGGCCACCGGCTACGACACCCATTCATTAACATTCAGTCACCAATCAGGGCAAGCCACGTGTCACGTCGCGATTGGCTGAAATGACGGGAGCGATCTGATTGACTCATTTGAAGGTGAATGACCATTCAGACGATTGCTTTGATTTAATAGTTTAATTCAGAATTACTATGTGGGAGGTTTAACTGGTGTTTTAGTTAAGTATATATTATACACACACACATATATATATATATATTCATTAAACTACAAATGTCCTTTTAATATCCAGTTTCGCTTCTACCTCGGTAATTAATAGTATTTTTCACAATCTATGTTAACTGCAGGGGATTTTTTTAAGTTGATAAAAATTTCGTCCTCTCGTGAATTCGAACCAGCGGACAGGGGAGAAATCAGGACTTTAGTGAGTTACCGACTCGGCCAACATATATATATATATATATATATATATATATATATATATATATATATATATATATATATATATATCATTCGAGCTGCAAATGCCTTTTAATATCTAATTCGCTCTACCTCGGAAATAATATATTTTTATGTGTAAACCGAAGAGGAATTTTTTAGTTGATAATAATTTCTTCTCTGTCCGCTGGGCGCCGGTTCGAACCCACGAGAGGACGAAATTATTATCAACAAAAAAATTCCCCTTCGGTTTACATATATGAAAATATATTAATTCCGAGGTAGAGAGAATTAGATATTAAAGGACATTTGCAGTTCGAATAATATATATATATATATATATATATATATATATATATATATATATATATATATAATATATATATATATATATATATATATATATATATATATATATATATATATATGTGTGTGTGTGTGTGTGTGTGTGTGTGTGTGTGTGTTGGCCGAGTCCGTAACTCACTAAAGTCCTGATATCTCCCCTGTCCACTGGTTCGAATCCACGAGAGGACGAAATCATTATCTACTAAAAAATTCACCTTCGGTTTACATATATGAAAATATATTAATTCCGAGGTAGAGAGAATTAGATATTAAAGGACATTTGTAGTTCGAACATATATATATATATATATATATATATATATATATATATAATATATATATATATATATATGCATATATGATCATCTGAAACTGCTCCCATCCAAAACCAGCTAAGTCTGCCTTAGCACAAGACTGCGGATGGAGCCACTGGAGACCGTGTTTGTCGGACAAACACGCTTGTTTATGTCATGTTTGGAAAGTTTCGTACGTGACACAGCGTAAGTTTGGCCCCGCTGAGTGAATGTTCAATCTGTTACGAATACTTCGGTGCGCACTTTCGTCCTCAGTTGTTTGCAAGCGATAGTTGTCCGGGTTTTGTATATATGCACGTCACAACTTTATTTCCAGGTCCTCGTGTGGTTTTACCTCCGTTGCTGCCTCTCTCTCTCTCTTTCTCTCTTACTCTCTCTTTTTCTGTTTCTTCGTCTCTCATCCGCTTTCTCATTCACTGGTGCATTTTGGTCTCTTGCGATCTTGATTCCATTTCTCTCTCTCCAGTCATGACACCAGATAACTAACTATGTATCAATCTCTCTCTAAATGGTGTATTTTGTAACCATGCAATTCTCTCTCTCTCTCTCTCTCTCTCTCACTGTTGTAGTTTGTACTCATGCGATTCTCTCTCTCTCTCTATCTGTCTGTCTGTCTGTCTGTCTTTGTCTCTCTGCCTCACTCGTTTTCTCTCTCACTGATATGCTGTGTACTCATGCGATTTTATTCCAAGGACCCCCCCTCCCCCCTCTCTCTCTCTGCCCTACTCCCTTTCTCTCCCCTGGTGTATTTAGCTTTTTCTTTATATATATATATAGATATTATATATATATAATATATGATATATTATATTATATAATATATATTTATTTTCCTGTTCTGTGTTGAAAATAAACTAGGCCGGGCTATCGTGGTGTCAGAGAGTGCTGTAATGGACGCCAGACCGGAATCACCTGGTCCCTAATAAATTGTGGGGCAGCGTCGACCATTTGGTGAACAGAAAGATATTCCAGTGTCAACGGACGAAAGATACTGTTGCCTTTTCGAAAATAAAGAGAAAAGAAAATAGGAAATTCCCTTCGTGAACTTTTGTGAAGTTTTTTTTTTCTATTTCTTACAGCAGGTAAGTTTAAGTTGTTCCAATAATAATTCTGGGAGGTCTTCATGATGACGAGGGATTATCTCAGTTTACTGAAAGTTACAACAGGTGAGAGTTTAGGTCGTTCCAATAATAATTCTGGAAGGTCTTGATGATGACAAGGGCTTAACTCAGTGTTGCCGAAGTGCGGAATTTTCGTCTCACGTATATACACATACATACATACATATATATATATATATATATATATATATATATATATATATATATATATATATATATGTATATACGTGAGAGTTTAAATAGTTTCAAAAATATATCTTTGGAGCTAACGTTTCATAGACAATGAAACTTCTAATATTTATATAATAGGTACATACTTGCATCTCTGCAAAACTTGTAAAGATCAAGTGGCAACCATAATTATGCGGACTAAGTATTCTATCTTCCTAGATCGCCAATTCATTATCATGTCATCTATGACACCGATGTTGAAAAAAATTAGTAGTGCACATTATTCAATCTATAGTAGATTCACATCAGCCGTGCATTTGATGTCTAGGCCAGTCCCTTATGACGCTCCTGATTGGCTGTTGATAAGGCCAGTGACAGGGCTGGAGCGTTCACATAGGCAGGATGTATGTTCCACTTCTCCTGAGGGATACTTTTGAAAGACGTATCCTTCATGAGAGGTGGAACATACATCCTCGCTCATGTGAACTCTTGAGAGAGACTGAGAGTTTCCAGCCCCGTGATTGGCTTATCAACAGCCAATCAGGAGCGTCGTAAGGGACTGGGCTAGACATCAGATACACCGGTGATGTGAATTTACTATAGTAATATCTGTTTACATCAAAATACATTTAAAATAGACCTGAAATTATGTTTTCTTTATGCAGTGAGAAGTTGAGCTTCTATTGTATTTGCACCAATATTTGATTCAGGACCCAGGACAGATTAGAACTTTTTCCCTGTCATATGTCATCATTAGTTTGTTTTCAGTAAATAATCGAAAATAAGGATAAATCAGACTCCTCCTTCTTTTCAACTGGAGAACACCCTATTTCTTCTTAATTGGTTGAACTTGAACGCCTACTGTTTCCGGTCCCACCCTTGGGGGAATCCTAGTGGGTGCCATGATCCATCGTAACCACCCACTTGATGGGTCAAGGTTCAACACTTACAACTTGCATCATCACATTTTGTTGTGTCGAAGGCGCTGGTTTTATGGGTCTCACTTTTCAAACAATTCTATTTTGCGTTCAGTTTCTACCTCT
>NC_061102.1:9312349-9324849 GCF_015104395.2 Macrobrachium nipponense
GTTAAGGTCTCTTTGTAGAGCGTTCCTATCTTCATCACAAGTAATTTCTCTACTTATTCTTGTGTCATCAGCGAAACTACTCACTACCGAATCCTTAACATTACTGTCTATGTCTTCAATCATATAACAAACAATATTGCAGCTAGCACCGTACCTTGTGGCACACCGGATATTACCTTGGTTTCATCCGATTTCTCATCGTTTGCAATAACTATCTGTTTTCTGTTGTGTAAAAATTCTTTTAACCATCTTCCTACTTTATCTACGATATTGTGTTTTCTGATTTTCTTTGCTAAATATTTATGGTCTACTTTGTCAAAAGCTTTTGCAAAGTCTAGATAAACCACATCTGTTTCATTTCCGCTTTTCATATTTTTTGAATATGTTCTCACGGTGGACTAACAGTTGGGTTTGTGTACTTTTTCCGGGTACGAAACCGTGTTGTCCTATATTAAACAATTATTTTTTATTAATGTTTCATAATATTTTTCTTCATTACCCTTTCATACACTTTCATAATATGTGATGTTAGACTCACAGGCCTATAATTACCTTGCCTCTAGTCTTGATCCACTTTTGAAAGTAGGGGTGATATATGCTAATTTGTGCTCATCATAAATCTTGCCTGTATCTACACTTTGTCTTAATAATATTGCAAGTGGCTTTGCGATAGAATGAACTACTTTCTTTAACAAAATAGCAGGGACTCCATCCGGCCCTGCAGCAGCTCCATTTTTAATTTCATTAATTGCCTGCACAATATCAGCTTCATTAATTTCTATGTCAGCTAAATATTCACTATTTTCTTCCCTTACTTCTATATCATTATCTTCATTATCTATTCTAGGGGTGAATTCTCTCTTATATCGTTCTGCCAGTATGTTGCAAATTTCCTTTTTTTTTCATTCGTTAATCTCCCTTCAATTCTCAGAGGGCCTATTTCTATTCTTCTTTTATTCATCTTCTTCGCATATTGCGTTATAATAGTTTGGGGTTTTGCTTGATATTTAATAGGGTTTTTTCTTCCAAGTCCCGTTTTTCATTTTCTTTTGATTGTATAATCTTTTGTTCTGCATTTTCTATCTTACTTTTTAGTTCTATAACTTTCCATGCATTTTTTTTCTTTTGCAAGACCTTTTTTCCACTTTCTGATTTTCTGGAACAAGATCCTTCTGTCTCTTGGTATGCATGAATGATGTTTACTTTTCTTCTTCGGTATATATTTTTCCACTATTTTCTCCAATATTTTATATAATATCTCCGTATTTACCCTTATGTCATCACTTACGAAAATGTTATCCCAATCTTTGTCTTAATTCTTCATTAATTTTTCTGACCATTTTATATTTTTTACTGTAGAAGTGTATTTTCCATATCCTTCCCACTTTTTCATTTCTTGCTTATCTCTATTTTTCACTTGCTTTGGAATGAACTGTTAATTCTATACATTATGGTCTGCATACTCGCATTATAAACTATTATTTCTTTAACATAATTCATCTCGTTCACAAATACTAGGTCTAAAGTATTTTCCTTTCTTGTTGGCAGGTGATTTATTTGTTGAATGTTTATTCTAGTAGCATATCTAATAGCTTTTCAAATTGCCTCTTATCTTCTGCACTACTATTACTCTCTTTTTTATATGTATAAGTACAACCACAATCTCCTATTCGTTCTTTTCCATTCTACGAAAGGAAAGTTGAAGTCACCAGATAGAGAATAGTCCAGTCCTTGTGATTTCTACATATATCATCCAATTATTAAGTCAAACTCTTTAGTATAAGGGAGGTCTATATATTTACTATGTTCATCAATTTTTCAGATTCAAATTCTACCGCTATTAGTTCACATTCTGAGTTACTATATTTCTCATATATTTTTCCTTGTTTTTTGTCTTTCCCATATATTGCGGTTCCCCCTTGATTCCTATTTTTTCTATCTGATCTATAAGTTTGGAACCCTTTTATTTGATCATCATTCCCAGTCTCTTGGGAATACCAGGTTTCACTTATATTCATTATATCTATTTTCTTTTCATTTTGGGTTAGTCTTCTAAGTACTCTCTATTTTTCTTTTTGAGTTACTCGTAACTAAACCCTGCGCATTCATCACTATGATGGTTTGCGTGTTTTCTCCTTCATTTAATATTGGTAGTAATAAGGATTTTCCCATGTCTCTTTCCTGTTCTGGTATGTTGTTCTTTTTTTCATTTCCAGAAATTCTGACATTAAAAAAAAAATCCAACTTTTCCATATATTTGTATCTTCCTTCATCATAATTATTCATTTTGTGTCTGAATCTGCAATTTTCTCCGTTTCTGCAATATCCTCTTGCATAATAAATACAGTTATTATCTCTAGAGTAGAATTTCGGAGCTGATGCTTTGAAATTTTTTGCTGACACCTCTGCATATCTCATTGGTGGTTTGCTTTTCTCTCTTTAACCTGATATTCTTGATTTCTCTCTTTATTTGTTTCTTTCTTATTTTGGATTTTATTACTTGTTGGTTATTTATTTGATTATGATTCATGGCTACAGGTGCATATATTTGCATTTTTTTGTCGAACTTACATCCTTTTCCTTCTTTTAGGTTTTTACATATTTTGGATGCAGATCTCTGCAATCATCCCCATATCCATCTAAGTATGCACATTTACCATATATTTCATAGTTTTGCATATCTTAGGATGTTTGTAGTAACATCTTTCTCCAAATCTGCAATTCCCTCTTTTCAAAAGGTTGCAGATTTTGTCTTTCTTGTCTATTTTTTCCTCTTTCCCGTCATTGTGTAGATCTGGGTAGCGCCTCTTCGGGATTTGCTTTTCTGTTGTCATATCGTAATTTATTTCTTCGTAGGTATGCTGCTTTATTGCCTCATATGTAGTATCAATGAGTATCTCTGCATCCATACTTTTACTTGTTTCTTTTGTTCCTTTTTTTCCTTATTTTTTTTTCTGTCATTTCATTTTTTTTTACTTCTCTTCCGTTTTCCTCTTCTTCTTTTTCTTCTTCTTCTTCCTCTTCCTCTTCTTCTTCATCCTCAACTATTTGTACATTCAATCTTGATTTAATAACATTGTCTATCCATGATAGACATGTTGAACAAAAAATTCTTGTATCTTTTCTCAAATCTTGTATTACCTCAGCACACTGTGGATGGGTCGGAATGTTGCATGCAGCACATTTTCTGATTAGGTTTTGTGGATTGACTATGCTATACCAAACCTTACACAGTTTGCATGCTTTTGGCATTCTTTTTCCTAATGCATCAATTAGGATATTCACAAGATTCACCTTATTTCCATTTTCTTTGTCGGAATATGTTGGTTTATGTATATTTTTCTTTATGAGTCTCTTGACCACTTGGATTTTATTTGGAACTTCTTCAATTATTTTCAAGATGTTTTCATTAGATTTGTTCCAGTTTGAAGGATTATATCCTTCTAATATATCTATGAATGCTTTTGTATCTTTTTGGTTAGGACTGTTGCTGATTTCATAGATGAGAAATGCCAGTTCCCTTCCTGCTACCTCATCGTATTGCGAATCTGCTAAACACGCTAAATTACGCCACCTCTTCCCGCAGTTGGAACTTACTGCCATCTTGTTCTGATTTATAGTATTACACTTGATAAACTAACTTAGAAGACGCTTTATCCTACTATTTTCACACTAATCTTATATATCTGTTGATTAATCTGACTTCACGCGGGTACGTCTCACCAAGCAAGATGGCCAGTGGGAGAGAAAGGGAGTAGGGCTGAGAGAGAGAGAGAGAGAGGGGAGGGGGGGTCCTTGGAATCAAAATCGCATGAGTACACAGCATATCAGTGAGAGAGAAAACGAGTGAGGCAGAGAGACAAAGATAGACAGGCAGACAGACAGATAGAGAGAGAGAGAGAATCGCATGAGTACAAACTACAACAGTGAGAGAGAGAGAGAGAGAGAATTGCATGGTTACAAAATACACCATTTAGAGAGAGATTGATACATAGTTAGTTATCTGGTGTCCTGACTGGAGAGAGAGAAATGGAATCAAGATCGCAAGAGACCAAAATGCGCAATGAGAAAGCGGATGAGAGACGAAGAAACAGAAAAAGAGAGAGAAAGAGAGAGAGAGGCAGCAACGGGGGTAAAACCACACGAGGACCTGGAAATAAAGTTGTGGCGTGCATATATACAAAACCCGGACAACTATCGCTTGCAAACAACTGAGGACGAAAGTGCGCACCGAAGTATTCGTAACAGATTGAACATTCACTCAGCGGGGCCAAACTTACGCTGTGTCACGTACGAAACTTTCCAAACATGACATAAACAAGCGTGTTTGTCCGACAAACACGGTCTCCAGTGGTTCCATCCGCAGTCTTGTGCTAAGGCAGACTTAGCTGGTTGGTTTTGGATGGGAGCAGTTTCAGATATATATGCATATAGTACTATATATATATATATATATATATATATATATATATATATATATATGATATATATATGTATGTATATTGTTCGAACTGCAAATGTCCTTTAATATCTAATTCTCTCTACCTCGGAATTAATATATTTTCATATATGTAAACCGAAGGTGAATTTTTTAGTAGATAATAATTTCGTCCTCTCGTGGATTCGAACCAGTGGACAGGGGAGATATCAGGACTTTAGTGAGTTACCGACTCGGCCAACACACACACACACACACACACACACACACATATATATATATATATATATATATATATATATATATATATATATATATATATATATATATATATATATATTATTCGAACTGCAAATGTCCTTTAAAATATCTAATTCTCTCTACCTCGGAATTAATATATTTTAATATATGTAAACCGAAGGGGAATTTTTTTGTTGATAATAATTTCGTCTTCTCGTGGGTTCGAACCAGCGCCCAGCGGACAGAGAAGAAATTATTATCAACTAAAAAATTCCTCTCTTCGGTTACACATAAAATATATTAGTTCCGAGGTAGAGCGAATTAGATATTAAAAGGCATTTGCAGCTCGAATGATATATATATATATATATATATATATATATATATATATATATATATATATGTTGGCCGAGTCGGTAACTCACTAAAGTCCTGATTTCTCCCCTGTCCGCTGGTTCGAATTCACGAGAGGACGAAATTTTTATCAACTTAAAAATTCCCCTGCAGTTAACATATTGTGAAAATATATTAATTCCGAGGTAGAGCGAACTGGATATTAAAGGACATTTGTAGTTTAATGAATATATATATATATGTGTGTATAATATATACTTAACTAAACACCAGTTAAACTCCCACATAGTAATTCGGAATTAAACCATTAAATCAAAGCAATCGTCTGAATGGTCATTCACCTTCAAATGAGTCAATCAGATCGTCCCGTCATTTCAGCCAAATCGCGACGTGACACGTGGCTTGCCCTGATTGGTGACTGAATGTTAATGAATGGGTGTCGTAGCCGGTGGCCATTCATCATAAGCTGATAGTAGCTGTGATAGTAAACATCAATTACGCCGAGGAATCAAGACAGCGTAACAAGATGGCATTAATTATTTAGAATGCTAACTTAGGCTACGATGGATTTTAATTAACGGAATACGAAATCATAGCTGTCTTTCAGAAATTATAATATATATATATATATATATATATATATATATATATATATATATATATATATATATATATATATATATATATATTTGTGTGTGTGAATGTCCTTTACTGTAATCCACATTATATGATGATAAAAGACGTATAAATGATGTTTTTTTGTTTTATGACCTTTGATCTTGATCTTATTATAAGTATCTATATTATATATATATTATATATATATATATAATCATATCTATATATATATATATATATATATATTATATATTTATATATATATATGTATATATATATATATATATATATATATATATATATATATATATATATACTATGTGTGTGAGAGTATTTCATTCCTAGCCATTCGCAGCCAATTAAATAAAGAATGACGTAGCCGTGCCCGATGCGAAGGGTAAAACAAGTATTAACAGAAGCATTTACATCCATCCCTTGATCTGGATTCGAGTCCAGCCTTTGGAACTGCGTCTGCGTGAGAGAATAGGATTCAGATATTTTTTCGCGACCACCCGTCGGCAGCCCTTGGGGAATAGCCCACTCAGTCAAAGGAACGGAAGAAAAAAGATGGCTTAGGAAATGATGCTCTCTTCTCTCTCTCTCCTCTCTCGGTCTCCTCTCTCTCTCTCTCTCTCAAAGCATAGAAGAAGAAGAAGAAGTAGCCAAAAGCAAACATGCTTTTAGAGATTCATCAAGTATCCAATAAGGTTTTAGGAACATAAAGCTCCCCTGGGAGAACCTTCTGGTTTTGCCTGTCTTTTGATCCACCTCGTCTTCTTCTCCAAACTCGAGATAAGAAAATTCAGGGGGTGGTGGACTAAATCCCAGTTCCTCCTCCTCCTCCTATACTCTCTCTCTCTCTCTCTCTCTCTCTCTCTCTCTCTCTCTCTCTCTCTCTCTCTCCTCACCTCCCAGAAGTGCATACTTGGAATTCAATTTTCAATTCAAAGGAAAATCTTGTTTCCTCTGACCACCCTTGGGAATCAATCAGATGGACCAGGACGAGACGCAAACACCGACAAGAACCAGGAGACCTGACTTGGTCGGTCTCTCTCTCTCTCTCTCTCTCTCTCTCTCTCTCTCTCTCTCCACAAACCCACACAAACACGCAGAAGAAACCTCCTTTCTTCGTCTTCTTCTTCTTCTTCTTCTTCTTCTTTCAGTCAGACGCCTCCGCCAATGCCCAGAAGTAGTAGTAGTAGAAGGAAGGAGAGGAAAAAGAAGAAGAAGAAGAGAAGGGGGTAGGAGAAGAGAGCGAGAAAGAGAAAGAGAGAGAGAGAGAATAAGAATATGACGTCACTTCAATTGAAGGAAAGCTATATAGCAGCACTAGCGGCTCCCAAGACACTCGATTACAGATCCGAGTAACTGAAGCCATATTTTTCCGTGCGCGTTTTTGTCAGGGGACTAATGGGCTACCTACCGAGAGAGAGAGAGAGAGAGAGAGAGAGAGAGAGAGAGAGAGAGAGAATTTTCTTCCCCACTAGTAACATAGTTAGTCGTCTCAAGTTGACCCTCCTTCAAAATTTGTATTTGCCCGACTCCTAGGCCTACTTTTTTTCGTGGCTCTTCAAGACTCGGTCCTCCTGGATGGAAAGGACGGAAGAAAGGAAAGAGGCGAAGGTAGAGAGGTATAAGAGAGAGAGAGAGAGAGAGAGAGAGAGAGGGGGGAAAAGGCGAAAGGCTTAATGACACTTGAACACAGGGCCGGTACACCTCAAGAGGGTATATCGTTAGTACTAATACACGGCTGTGTCATCATTATCCACATACGAAGTTACGTGAAGCTTCCACCGTCATATTTTCGTATCTCAGGGAGCACATACACAGTGACAGTATCATACAAACACATTCACATGCACAAACCACACACACATACACACACACACACACACACACACATATATATATATATATATATATATATATATATATATATATATATATATATATATATATATTATCGAGCTACAAATGTCCTTTAATATCTAATTCGCTCTAACCTCGGAATTAATATATTTTCATATATGTTTAATCGAAGGGGAATCTTTTTTTGTAGGCGATAATAGATTTGTCGGCTCACAGGCACGAACCATCGGCACCTTCAAATCCAGGACGACAGTAAAGCCTTAACCCAACCCGCCACATCAAGAGGATATAAGTTTATGCCGTCTTCCACCTCAAATACCTGTCACTCTCAGGTATTCATAGTTTTTGGAGACTGCATAAACCCCTCCTCGACCTCGGTAGTGTTGTAGTGCTTTTGTCCGCACAATAGCCATTTATATAAGTCATATCACATTACCGTGATTCATATACATATATCGAGCTACAACATGTCCTTTAATATCTAAGTTAGCTCTACCTTGGAATTAATATATTTTCATATATGTTTAACCGAAGGGGAATTTATTTTTTTTCAAGCGATAATAGATTTGCTGGCTCACGGGCGCGAACCATCAACACCTTCAAATCCAGGACGACAGTGAAGCCTTAACCCACCCCTCCACCGCAAGAGGATATAAGTTTATGCCGCCTCCCACCTCAAATACCTGTCGCTCTCCGGTATTCGTAGTTTTGGAGACTGCATAAACCCCCTTGACCTCGGTAGCTTTGTAGTGCTTTTGTCTGCACGTAGACGTAGCCATTATATAAGTCATATCACATTACCGTGATTCATATACATATATCGAGCTACAAATGTCCTTTAATATCTAATTCGCTCTACCTCGGAATTAATACATTTTCATATATGTTTAACCGAAGGTGAATTTTTTTTTTGTTTTTTTTTTTTTAGGCGATAATAGATTTGCCAGTTCACGGGCGTGAACCATCGACACCTTCTTCAAATCCAGGACAATAGTGAAGCCTTAACCCACCCCGGTAATGTGATATGACTTATATAATGGCTACCTGCGGACAAAAGCACTACAACGCTACCGAGGTCAAGGGGGTTTGTGCAGTCTCCAAAACTACGAATACCTGAGAGCGACAGGTATTTGAGGTGGGAGGCGTCAAAAACTTACATCCTCCTGCGGTGGCGGGTGGGTTAGGGCTTCACTGTCGTCCTGGATTTGGAGGTGTCGATGGTTCGCGCCCGTGAGCCGGCAAATCTATTATCACCTAAAAAAAAAAAAAATTCCCCTCCGGTTAAACATATAGGAAAATATATTGAATTCCGAGGTTAGAGCGAATTAGATATTAAAGGACATTTGTAGCTCGATATATGTATATGAATCACGTAATGTGATGTCTATCTTATATATCTATATATATATTATATATATATATATATATATATATATTATATATATATATATATATATATATATATATATGTATATTATATATATATATATAATATATATATATATATATTATATATATATAGATATATATATATATATAATATATAATATATATATGTATATATATATATATATATATATATATATATATAAATATATAATATATATATACCTCGTTAATAATAATAATAATAATAATAATAATAATAATAATAATAAAATAATAATAAGCTCTTGTAAGAGATATCAGTACCTCAGTAAACATAGCAAAGTTATATATAATAATAATAATATTTTGTTAAAAATGACTACTGCTTCAGCACTATTAATCTTATAAAGAGTCTTCTCTATCTTTCTGATGATGGCTTTCTCGTTGTTGCTTAGACTGGCCGCAACGCCAAAGGGCATGGTAAAATTCGGTTGAGTCATTTGATTTATTATTGCTTATACAATTCTCTCTCTCTCTCTCTCTCTCTCTCTCTCTCTCTCTCTCTCTCTCTAACGCGACGTTTCCTCCTGATCGACAGGACATTATCAAGCGATAACTGCTGAGGGACTGAATTCCAGTGGCGAGTCCTTCTCCTTTTATCGTGGTGTTGCGAGCTCTCCAGTACGGTCAGAGCACTTCTCCGGTAGGTCGAGTTTTTATTGGTTCCCGGGAAGGTGACTCATACGGCGGGCGTTGACGAGTCTTGCAGACCTTCTCAGGTAGGGGGTATCACCGGGAGCCTCTTGATTGGCTTCTACCTGCGTGACTCACCCCTGGTATTATTCTCATGTCCGTGTTCGTTTTCCATGCGCGCTGGTACTTTCGTTAGGGGAGAGGGGTGTGGTCCTCCTCACACACGTCGGTATCAGGAACGCTTCTTGGGTGGTATTGAGGGGAGGCTTTTCTTCGAGGATGAGCAGCGCTTTCTGATGGAGACGCAGACGTCGTGGGTCAAGGTGCTCCCTCCGAATGATCTTAGTATCCCTGACGATGTCGTCTCTTGTGATGTTTCTGCGGTGTACTGCAAGGGCGTGCTGCCTAATGGCGCCCTCCTGGGCGTGGCAGGAAATCCTTTTTGACAGGCGCATCGTCGTCATGCCGATGTAAATCCCAGGGCATCCTTGGGCGGGGCATACGTATCGTAGACGACGTTGGACTGCTTCAGGGGTCTCCTACGGGCGGGAGGGGTTGTTATGTTTCTTCATCAAGGAGGTCTTTCGTACGCCGATTTTTGTAGTAAATAATGAGGGACACTCTCTTTCCTTCCTCCATGGGCGGACGTGTTCCTCTATTATTTTCTTCATGGCTGCTTCTTCTTCCTTGTATTGGTGGTGCATGAAGGCTTTATAGAAAAGTTTGATATCCTCCGGGGGCAGAATGTTCCTTCTCTCTTCCTCCGTCATGTACCACTTGTCAAGGGCGGCTCGAGTTTCTCGGTTTACGAGTTTGTTCGAGTACCCATTGTTAATTAGCATCTGGGATGCTCGGTCGAGTTCGAGGTGTGTGTCCTGCCACGTCGAACAGTGCGAGAGGGCCCTCCTGACGAAAGCCCTGACGGTGGTGGTCTTGAACCGCGCAGGACACTCGCTATCACCATTCAGACAAAGTCCGAGGTTCGTAGCTTTGGTGTAAACGGTAGTCGCCAACTTCTGATTCGTCTTCGTGACAAGGACGTCGAGGAAGGGGAGCCGATCGTTGCTGCTGTACTCGACAGTGAAGTTGAGTGCGCTGTTCTGCAGGAACTGCTGCCGAAGGGCTTCTACCTCATCCTCGCAGTCGGCTTGCACGCAGAAGTCATCGATGTATCGTGCGTATGTGCGGGGACATCTGTGTTGCGAGAAGACCCTTTCTTCCACTTCTCCCATGTAGAAGTTAGCGAAGAGGACTCCTAAGGGGACCCCATCGCTACGCCGTCCTTCTGGCGGTACATCTGTCCTCGGTGGGTGGTGAAAGGGGCTCTCTTCGTACAGATATCCAGCAGGGTTCTTAAGGAGTCTTCTGGGATGTTAGGGGGTGTCTCATATCGGGATTCCTATATACCCGCTCCATGATGATCCCTATCGTCTCGTCGACTGGGACGTTGGTGAATAGGGACTCAACGTCTAAGGACGCCATGGTTCCCGCACCGGGGGAGTCGCGGATCTTCTCCAAAAATTCCACCGATGAGGTGAGGCAGTACCTGGAGGGGATATAGGGGGTCAGAATTTTATTAAGGCGTTTGGCCAGAGCGTAAGTCGGGGCGGGCGTCTGGCTGATGATCGGGCATAGGGGGTTGCCTTCCTTGTGGGTCTTCACGTTCCCGTAAAGGTAGCCGAGGCTGTAGTCACCTTGGATGGGCGGGAGGTGTGTGGCATTCGTAGCGGCATTCACGGCTGCGATGACCCGGTTGGCGTCGCGTTTGATGTCTTCCGTAGGGTTCTTCGTAAGTCTCTCGAACTTAGAGACATCAGACAAGATGGCGTCGAGTTTCTCGAAGTATTCCGAGGTGCTGATGAGCACGAACGGCGGCTGTCTTGTCTGCACGCCTTACGGTGATGGTCTTCTTTCTTGCCTTTCTTCTTCAGATCTGCGGCTGCCTCCTTCATCTCTTTGGTGTAGATCCGCTCGAGTATGACCCCCTGTCCGTAAGGGCCTCTGCTAGCAGAAGAGGTTGAAGGGCGTCCGTCGTTGTTAGGATCTTCTTTGCTTCCAACTGCTGAATCGAGTCGAGGAGCATCTCAATCTCCAGGCGTTTCTCGTGTTTCTTCGTTCGGTTTTGACATGAAGTGGCAGTTTAGTCCGAGGTTTAATATGTCATTTTGTTCAGGGGTGGGCTGGTATGGAGTGAGGTTGATATACCTCTGTGTCTTTTCTTGAATGCGTAGCTTACCGCCGTTGAGGGCGACAAGCTTGCGGGTTACGCCCCTAACCCGGTTACGCATGTCTTCTTCGCTTAGGTAGGCAAGGCGTGCGTTAATATCTTCGTAGGTTGGAGGCTCGCGCTGGTCCTCTGCTCGGTCGTCTGGTTGGTGGTGGTGGTCTCTTGCAGGGGTGTCGTGTCTGGTATTGTCATCAGGATCAGGGCGGACAGCTTCAGCATGTATTTCCGCCCATTCTTCTCGCAGGCGGTGATGTTCCTCCTTCAGGGTCTTCATATCGGCAGTCTTCTCCCGTAGTTGCCGCTGTAGGAGGGACGTTCCGAAGTCCCTGGTCCTTTCTTCATTTCTTGCTGTGGGGTCGTGCAGCCTGATGTTTGTATATTTCGGAAAGGAGACCCTCTCGTAGACATGTTTTTGTTAAAAATGACTGCTGCTTCAGCACTATTAATCTTATAAAGAGTCTTCTCTATCTTTCTGATGACGGCTTTCTCGTTGTTGCTTAGATTGGCGAGCAACGCACCAAATGGCATGGTAAAATTCGGTTGAGTCATTTGATTTATTATTGCTTATACAATTCTCTCTCTCTCTCTCTCTCGTCTCCTCTCTCCTCTATCTCTCTCTCTCTCTCTCTCTCTAACGCGACGTTTCCTCCTGATCGACAGGACATTATCAAGCGATAACTGCTGAGGGACTGA
>NC_061102.1:9329849-9341112 GCF_015104395.2 Macrobrachium nipponense
AGATTTCTGGACTAGATCCCTTGCAAGGGATAGATAATCATTTGTGTTAATAATTTGGTAAAATAGCCAAAATGAAGAGCGGACAGGTTGACGTCCCTTTCACATGAAAGCATTTGTGATCCTTATGTGTTGCTAGTGTTACCAAAATGCAGACGAAAGATTCAGGGCAGCGTTCCCATATTCAAAGTGAAAAGATAAACAAACAAGGGACTGGCTACCCTGCCACACTCGTCCACAACAGAAATGAAAATATTTCACAGTTCCAACATCACTTTTACAATAGCAGTGTAAAGATATTAGAGGAGGATGATGAATCAATTCCTAAATAAATCACTAATAATTAAAGTAATATTTTTCCCATTACAAGGCATTACAACACTGTTTATCGATCTTGCTCGTTTTCTGTACAATACTAGAGACTGCCTGCCTTGAAGGAGGTATAAATATATGTACTGTTTCAGAAAGCTGGCTATTACACTGTAAAATATTACAAGACTATAGGAAAAACACAGGTGAAATTGCCATTGTATTCAACAACATTGTTATTAAAGAGAACCTCTTTCCAAATGTCTTTACACACACACATACTTACAAACACACACACGTATATATATATATATATATTATATAATATATCTATATATATAGATATATATAGATATATATATATATATATATATTATATATATATATATATATATATATATTATTTATATATATATATATGAAATATATAATATATAATATATATATATTTATATATTCATACACACACACACACACACACACACACACATATATATATATATATATATATATATATATATATATATATATATATATATATATATTATATATATATATATACATATATATATATAATATATATATATATATGTGTGTGTGTGTATTAATAAAATCATATAGGCACTGTATAAACACACAAACGTACAGTTTGACATAGCATGCCCCAAACAGTTTGATCATTACAAAAGATAATGCTGTTATAAATTGACAGTGCTGTTATTGGCTGTACTTAAACTTTGGTATGGAGGTACATCACAGATTATTTCGACGGGGTCATCGCGGAGAAATGTTGGCCTATATGTTTTCTAACTCCAACTAGACGTTTAACCTTATACAATACAAGGCTATATCACAAGAACGAGAAGATTCTCCTTCTTGCAAAATCTTCATAAGCTTCCCTGGCTGATTTCTGGCAAAATTTGCCATAAACTAAACATCTCTGGCTATTCTGTGGCAAAATTTGGGCATAAGATGGATTACTCTGGCTGCATTGTGGCAAAATTTTACCATAAATTATTTATTGTGTTCATACTTTCTTCGCACTGTTGTGTTACATAGAAATTTATAGTTAGCCATAAATTATTTTACATTTTCTTTCCCTGCTAATCTTCGTTTTCTACAATATAGCACAGAAAGGTTAATGATGCAACTTCTTGTTAAAAACTAGTGGCTATAGATGAGCGTTTGGCGTTCCGTAACACTAAAAAGTGAAAAGGAAGAATAAGAATCATATGTTAAGTCTCTTTAACCATCTTCTAGCACAAATGAGAGTATTTTTGAGGTCATAAAATTAAGTTGGTGTAATTGCTGGAATGGGCATATGCAAATAGTCCATTGTTTGTGATGAAGAGGTCTTGTTAAACATGAATTGGAATTGCCATGGATTAGAAAGCGAAAATAAATAAAGGACGAAATCATTGAGAAAAGGGATGAAATTATATACTATATGACTAGAAACTTTGTCGTCCTTTGATCACGTAAATAACCTATAGATTGAAGACCGTACTACTGTTTTTCGTATTGTGTAGCAATAATTATCCCCACATATCATTGTAGTGTATCTATACTGTTTGTATTCCAATAAAATACTTATTCAAATTCGAAACTTAACTTTGCCCTCGGGACTTTAAAAACGTCAGCTGTGGTTTATATAGCTTCATTATGTTGATTGTGATCTAATTGTTTTTTTTATTTGTAAAAGTTTCTCGCAAAAGTGTCACGAAAGTGATTAACAAAATTGTATATTCTTTACATCAATGTTCTTGGCAATTTTCATGCGCAGTTTACCAATATACGTATTGTGTATAATAAAATTATGTTGTTTGCCCTAAATTCAAATAATTTAGGCCCTAATTCATGTAATTTAGAAAAGTTCCTCGCAAATAGGTGTTATGAAAGTTATAAAAGAACATTTTCTAAATCTATTCCTATAGCAATTTTCAATATACAATTTACTAATATGTATGATATAATTAATAAGTGTTATAATGCAGTAGCACAAAGGAAATACTTTGAAAACTAATAGCTGCCCCATGCTTCATAGTTTGTTGTCGGCTGCAGTCGGCGAGTTATGAAATGAGGTGCGACGCCATCATATAGCTTTTGTCAGATACCGTAACAGCTATTCCTAGTGGATATCATCCACTTCCTCTTAAATTTTCACCCCATACATACAACTTTCTATCGTATTTTTTAGTTATCATAAATAATTTAGCTTTCTTTTAAATTATTCAACCACTTATTCTCATAAAAACTGAAGAGATAGGAACGAATTAATGTTCACAACATGTTACCAGAGGCTCCTATCCACTCCCTCACAGTAACCCCCATTTTAACCCCACGATTACAAATTTCTATAGTATTTTTCAACAAATAGAAATCACTTAGCTTTTATAGTATTATTTTAATAGTATAATAAAAAAATTCTAATAAAAAACTGACAAAGCTATACGTATTCTTCAATTACGCTTGTACTCTGTTCGCTTGTACGCTGTTCGCTGAGATGTTCGCTTCCTTCGTAACAATAACAAGATCCCGAGTCGGCGTGAATCTGAAAATTCCAATTCGGCCCTAATCCGACTTCCGGTCATCAATTCACGATTATGTCTTACTGCAAGCAAGAGGGTGAGGAGATGGATTAAAAGCCAGTATAATAATTTCATATTTAAGGCCTACCGTATGGGTTTGTCCATACATAGGGTACGGTTCAAAACTGACGGGAATTGAGTTCCCTTACCGGTAGGCCTGTGGGTTTTGTTTACCTTCCATTGTATTTTAAAGTTACGAGATTTTTAAAGAAATGGGTCGTTTTTTTAAATAATCATGGCTTTCAAGTTAGTATCATTTTGTAGGCCTAAAGGTCTGAAATTATTCAAATCTGACTGGGAATGAGTAGCCTTACTGGGTAAGGGTTCAGGGGAAAACAACCGAGTGGACTAGCTGATCCCGCTTGTTGATCCACCCTCCGAAAAAGTACTTTAACACGTCCTGACATTGGAGATGGTCACCAGTCATGAGTCATCGGTGGTGGAAGCAACACCTCGAGACCTCTACTCTCCTTTTAAGTACTTTTTAGGAGAGTGGATCGACAAAGGGGTTAAGAACTCGATCAGCTAGTCCACTCGGTTGTTTCCCCTATGAGGTTTGTTTAGGGGCTACATTGATTTTATTAGTAAAAGTACATATAACGCGTCCTGACATCGGAGATGGGCATTAGTCGTGACTTCTGTTGGTGAGAAACGGAGCTAAAAGACCTCTACTCCGGTGTCAGGACGCGTTATAATGTACTTTTCTTGGGGTTGTACACATTGATCGTACATGGTCCACCCCTGTACCATGCGGTTTTTTACCCTACATTTTTAGGCATACCATTCAAAAGATTTGAACTAAAATAAGCATGTGAGGTCTTCGTAAAATATGTTTGTTTCCGATACGTAATACAAACCCTCGGTCCTTTAACAACAATAGGAAGGTAACTAGCGGCAACTGGGACGGTCGTAAGCTTCGAACAAGGGGAAAGAACGGGTAGTTTAACTGCTTGTCCGATCGTGCGCGCAATTCGCCGCGTGCGCCCGAGAGGTGAAGAATCACTTTTGCTTTCGGCCGCGGGTGTGAAGGAACGTGTTCGTCATCGCTCTCTGCCGCTTCATCGTCGTATGCTTTGTTTATATTGTGTTTTTCTACTAATGGTTTTGTTGCCTTGAAAATGAAACTGTAAGTACACTGTTTTTATTTTTTCATTACTTAATTATGAACCAACATGGAGCTATCCGCCGTAGATGCGGCGATTTCCTCTTTTTCATGATTGAACGCTTGAATTAGGGTAGATCATCACAGCAGGCCAAGCAGGCCACCTACCATCAATGCAAGCCACCCTCCGAAAAAGTACATTATAACGCGTCCTGACACCCGAGATGGGCATCAGTCGCGACTTGTTGTTGGTGAGAAACGGAGCTAAAGACCTCTACTCTCCTTTCGAATAAGTATTTTCTCCAAAGTTAGAAATTAAGGCCAAATTTTAAGATTTAAACAGAGGGTACTGAAAACGGTCTCAAACGTATGTGCAAATCTCACCAAAACGCGTTTCAACATTTTTACTTACAACTCGAGGTATTTAGAAGATTGAACGCCATCTCGATGTTTACGGAGTAGCTTGTGTCAATAAAACTAACCATTTCCTGTGATAAATCCGCACACCACTTGTACCAACACACGCTGGAGCACTTTTATCACAACAATCGAAACACGATTTCTCATCAACAACAAGCCAGGCGTAAACAGCTTTTGTGTAGAAGATGACGAGAAGCGTGCTCTTGGCTAATTTTTAAATAAGTAGTCAAAACATCAATATTTTACATATTTATGATGATTAATTTGAAAATATTCGTTATTGAAAAAGTAACTCGACTCTGACTCAAATTTAAGTAATTATTTTTCTGAATTAGAACGTTCTTTCAAGTTCTGTATTATGACGTTCACGACATCTTGACTTTCGTACCTATTGTAAATAATTGCTATACTCAACTGTCATTGCAGAACAGTTTACCAGTTATTCATGCAGATTGTTATCAGCTATACATGTAATTGTTATAATCGTAATGCGCATATATATCTTTATTATTTACTTTTTGGATATATGAAGATGTTTTACTGCTGGATTATCGCCGTAGTGTGACGCAATCGTTTTCGGTCCATGGGCTCTGTCTGTTTTCGGTTTTTCGCACCATAAGAAATTATGGGGCCGAATTTGCAATGACCAGAAAGTCGTTAAAAGAGGAAAGTTAGCATTGAGGGGCATATGTTTTGACTGAGAAAAATACAAATTTATTCAATAGCTAGCTTGTAAAAAATACTTGGTTATAAAAACTTGATTGACAACTAAGCAGCATGTCTACTATGGGTTTCAGAGACAGTGCAAGCAGGTTTTTGGGCAATACCTATTTCTGTAACGAACACTCTTAACGAACGAGATTTTGCTATAGTGCATTACACCCAGTGCCGTAATTTATAAGGGTATCGTGAATCACTAATCGTAAAGAATAACGACACTTGTCCTTGTACCAAGAGACAAAAACTCCATTATGCAGAAAATGGATACGAAACACGCGTATAAAGCTCCACCTACCCTCCTCCCCCAACCCCCCCCCCCCCCCCTCCACCGCCATCCCTTTTTCTTCTTCGTTCCTCCGCTTCCTTTCTCTCTCTCTCTCTCTCTCTCTCTCTCTCTCTCTCTCTCTCCTCTCTCTCTCTCTCTCTCTCTCTCTCTCTGTTGCCATTCGGTATGTGTTGACCCTCCAAACTGGGTATAAGACTACACACAAAAAGTTGAAATTGGTGAAATTAGGCTATGTATGGAAGTATTATATACATAAATATTAAAGCAATTTTATCATTATTGCATTACTATGACAACTAGAATTCATGGAAACAGTTTATAACCTGTTAAGCGTCACCCACGTAATAATACGTTTACGCGATCTACTCGGTATTAGCGCCTTCAACGGGATATTACGTTCAAGACTTTAACTGTGCTTGTCAAGCCGTCAGCCCCGTAATAATAACGTTTACTCGTATAGAAAGTGTAGGAACATCATTTGGTAACACTCTCAGCACATGGGAAACTTATTTCCAGCCTGGCAACTCTTTCCTGGTGGTCGCTATGCTAGAAAACTGCCTGTCCCTGTTGGTTTTCTTTCAATACGCTTCGGGCGTTTATCGAGACAAATTGAATTTCGCGTCTTTCACAATGAATGTCCCAAAGAGGAGGCATATTTCTTTAGGTGAGATCAATCAAATACTAGATGAGGAGTGTGATATTGATAACCTATTTGATGATGAGAGCTCTAGTTCTGAATCCTCCAGTGATGATACAAACTTTTCTTCCAATTGCGGGAGTGAAGATGACTTTTCTTTGCCGAGTGACTGACTCGAGAGAGAGAGAGAGAGAGAGAGGAGAGAGAGAGAGAGAGAGATAGAGAGAGAGAGAGAGAGAGAATTTCCTACAGTTAATTACAGTATGAATAACAAGCATAAAAATCAATATTAACTTTGAAAAACTATCATCAGTGCCTATGATCGCTGATTACAAAAAAAGCGTGACGGTACGTTAGCAGCGAGCTCATCAGGGGCGGACGCTTAACAGGATAATGGAACGGCGTATGTGTGAAGCCTCCACTAATGTGGCAAAGATGATTTTTTTTCCGCCCATTCTTAGCATGCAAACATTAAAGCATGCAACATTAAAGGTTACATTTATTTCTGGCATACGATTATTTAAGAAATTCAAAATACTAATAAAGACTGAAATCAATGAAAAGTGCTAGCAAAAACAAAAAAGCAAAAAAAAAAAAAAAAAAAAAACGTATAGTCGTTCCTCTATGCACTTTTCCGTATTCGTTCCTCTATGGTTTTCGGCAGCCAGATGTACGAAAACGTTAGAAACATTTGATTTTATCTACGTTAGAAATATCTGTAATTTTTCGGGGTAATTTGGTTGCAAAAAAGGGATAATATACATGAATTAAATCAAAATTTTTAATAACAATGTAAAATTTAAACTAAACTAAATACGTAGTAAAGTAAACAGTTTAGGGAATAAAACTTTGCAGTTTCGTCGTCTGTCGTCGTCTGTCGTCGTCTGCTGTTTGTAATTGTGTTTAGGCGCGCGCGCTTAGAAACCAGGAACAGCAACGGGTTTAAAGTGTCAATGTGGAGTGAACTGAGACCAAAATGGTGTATAATAACAATCAAAATAAGCACTGTGGAGTTTCAGTTGTGATGGCAGTAAGGATAAAAACCGCCGATTACAAGGTAAGAATGAATTCAGTTCCAACCATAACCCCGGGAATAACAAGTTTTCATACTTTCACTAATATAGGCAACAAAATGTTGTTTTATTGTGCTGATTACAACTGCAATCTTGAGTAAGATCAATAAACGTTACATACATACGCTAACATTGTTCAAATGAGTGCTGGGAAGGCTGGGGAAAGATGGTGGCCGTCATGATGAGAAACCGTCCATGAAAAAACGTAAACCGCCATATTGGATTTCACAAAACTGCCTTGAAAACATATTTTACGAAGAGCTCACATGCTTATTTTAGTTCGTATGGGGATTTCATATATCACAATATGTTGACGAAACTTCAGTCTTTTAAATGGTATGCTTAGAGTTGCAATTGTATTCATGTTTCACCAATTAAATATCGAGTGAATAAGACCCGTTCTACCGTGATGAGGGTTGGCCTGTTGTGATGTTTCCCCCTATGTCTCGGTGCCGAGGGCGGGCGCTCTCGCCGCCGAGTCATGTATTTTGGGCGAAAGTGTGTAATTGAAAAATGTAAGTACTCTTTTCATTATATTTTTGCCCTGTGCGTTCGTTACCGAGAGTGTGATTGCGCTCGGCACGAGCCTTTTAATTTGTATAATAGAATGCAATGAAAGTGGATTCGCAATTGCAATATTCTTTTCATTTTCATTTATTTATTTGCATGAATTTAATTTGGATCAATTTTCGTTCTTACCCGGGAATTGATCCTTACGATTTTTTTATGTGAAAATGAAATCGCAAGTGCAGTATTCTGTTTCATTTTCATATATATTTTATGATAGCATCATATTATTGTTATCAAGTTCCGTTCTTCTTACCCGGGAATTGATCTTTTGTTTTTTCCCCTTTAACGTTCTATGAAGTGAATCGCAAGGGCAGTATTCGTTTCATAATGTTTTTTTCATACTCACTTTTCACTGCTGTGCGGGGTAGGGGAAGCGAAGGTCTGCCAGGAAGTCGTCGGAAAGCTCTCCCGCGACTCCCTTGGTATCCGATTCTTCGTCTTCCTTCCTGCCCCCCCCCGCTCAGCTTCTTCGTTGTATTTTGTATTTGGGGTCTTCCTTTTGCGTTCGGGGTGGGGCATGTCTTCCCCCCGTGCCGTTGAGGGAACCCCTCTTACTAATCTATCTATGTTACCGCAGGTGCTACATCCGTGGGAGACGACCTTGGACAGGTAATGGACCACCGCGGAGGCAGGGCGGCCTAGCATCCACGGGCTGCTGCAGAGTCTAGCGAGGCTGGGGCGGGTCTCCACTACTACCCACGGCCGCTTATGCTGCTCCCCCCCCTCCTGGTCTACACTCCCCATGCTGTGTCCGATGACCCGTCTGCCGCTACTAGGGGCCGCAGCCGTACCGAGGTGGGGTTGCCGCCGTCGCCTGTTTTCTTCGTGTTTTTTTGCCTGCCCCAGACTTCCGCTGTTCCAGCAGCTCGCCCCTGGACCGGCCGCCAGGACCCAGGTTCCGTGGCTGCCGATGATTCTACGAGGCGATCGCTGGGCCTCTGCCGTACCTGCCGCTGATGTGATTCCCGCTGTTGGCTTGGCTGTCCCTTCCTGGGTCTACGCTGCCGCTGTTCCTGCCTGCCGCTCCTGAGCTGGTTGCTGTTCCTGTCGCTCCTGGTTCCTGCGCCTGTCCATGCTGGTCCTGCCCATGGCATGTCTTCCCCAGTCCCAGGTCCTTCCGGACAGGTGCAGTCGGGCCGTGTTGTTCTTCGGCAATAGGCCCGACTCCGGCCTGGATGGAGGGACCTGACGACTGTCCTGCGTGAGCTGACGAAGAAGAGGAAGGTGTCATCTTCGTCTTCGTCTGCTGCTGCCTCTTCCCTTCGACTTCTAAGGCCCATAAGCCGAAGAAGAAGAAGCTGCCTCTCCCCCCTAAGAAGTCTCCTTCGGGAACTTCTAAGGGCCAGTCCCACCTCGGTGGGCCGTGGGGACGGGGGGGGTCCTTCTGCTGGTCCTCCTGGCCTCCTTCGGAGCGGGGCCCGTTCTTCCCTTCCGTAAGAAGAGATAGACGGGGACCAGAGGAGTATGGGTTAGCTCTGGTACTTCCTCGCCTGGTGCTAGCGGCGATGCCGCTACGGCCAGGTTCCGGCTCGGTCTCTCGTTCGCGGGAGATCCCGAGTGTACGCTCTCCTCGGAGACCGTGCAGCCAAGTTTCGGCGCCAGAGTTCGCTCGGCCACCAGACCACGGCACGGAGCAGAAGGCTGGCGAGAACCGCTCAGGTGACTCTCGCCAGGCCAGCGGCCGCTCTCCGCAGCAACCAGCTGGTAACCTGGGGTTTTATACATTCAACTTCCCAATCCCGCCAGATATATACTTAGCTATAGACTCCGTCGTCTCCGACAGAATTTCAAATTTCGCGGCACACGCTACAGGTAGGTCAGGTGATCTACCGCCCTGCCCTGGGTGGCAGGACTAGGAACCATCCCCGTTTTTCTAATCAGAATTCTTCTGTCGCCGGACCATCAACATTGTTGTTGGTTCCTCTCGATTGGTTTTCTTTTTTCACCGGCAATTGATCTTCTTGGACCGACTTTTGGTGACGTATCTGGATTGTTGGATTGGCATACGCTTTTGTGGACTGTTTTTGTGGAATTGATTTTGGATTTTTCTTTAAATATGTCTGACTCTGGTATGGTTGTGAGACGTTGTGTGAATGTAGGCTGTAAGGTGAGGTTGCCGAAAGCTTCGGTAGACCCTCACACGGTATGCAAGAGGTGCAGGGAGTATGAATGTTCTTTTACTAATACTTGTAAAGAATGTGAGAACTTGAGTGAGAACGAATGGAAGAATCTAACTAATTATTTAAAAAAGTTAGAAAGAGAAAGAGTGAGGAAGGCTTCTCATAGAAGTTTAAGTAGTTCTAGATCTGAACTAATTCCAAGCTTGGGATCTTCCCCAAGGGTAAGTATTGCTACTTCTCCTTCCACATTGCAGCCCCTTCTCCTATTGCAGAACCTGTAGATCCAGCGAAAGAACTTGCAGATCTAAAAGCAGCCTTCAAAGTAATGGAAAACAAAATGGCTGCCATACAAGGTAAGGCTAGTGAATTGTCATTAGACAGTGATATAAGTGTCCCCAGTGTAGTGGAGGGGGCATGGTGGTCGGCTCAGCAACGCTCCTAGGTCTAGACCTCTTCCAAGCTCCACATGCCCAGAGGAGAAGGAATGTCGAAAGCCGAAAGGAGGTTGTGGAGAATCCCCACCGATCAGGTGTCCCTTCGGCTGGTTTTCTGTGACACCCCAGACTGCCAAGGTGACCGCTATTGTAAAAAGCGTCCTAAGTGAGTGTTTCTCGTCGTCGGGATCTTCATCACCGAGACGTGATTGGAGAGATTCCGATCGATCTCGGCCTCTCAAGAGGAGTTGGAGGGCGCCGACTATCGACTCGAGCCCTGAAAACTTCTCTGAGGAGTCTCCATCGGGAGTTAAGAAGGCAAGAAGAGCCATTCTTTCAACCAGAGTGAGAAGGAGGCAGGAGGTGGAGGCTATGGACTCCTCCCCTCCTCCTTCCCCTCCTCCCGAAGAGGATAAGAGGAGGCTACTAAGAGGTTCATGATGGCGATGCAGGAACAGATTTCGTCGTTTGTAGGAGTCCTGTCAAAGGAGCCTCCTAGAAGGAAAGACACTTCCCTTCCTATTAAAAGATCCTCCAGACGTATGGAGGTATCTACCTCCAGGATCGATACTCCTACCCGAGGTGAGGTTTCCTGTACGAACCTGGATGAAACAATCAGACGTCTGGCACCGGCCAGGAGTGAGGAGTCACCCAGGAGGCAGGAGCCAAGAGCCAGGAGTGAGGAGTCAACCAGGAGGCAGGAGCCAAGAGCCAAGAGTGTGGAGGCATCCAGGCAAGAGGCAAGAGCCAGGAGGCTAGAGCCAGGAGGCAAGAGCCAGGAGGCAAGAGCCAGGAGGCAAGAGCCAGGAGGCAAGAGGCAGGAGTCAAGAGGCAGAGGCAGGAGGCAGGAGCCAGGAGTCCGGAGTCAGGAGGCAGGAGTCCGGAGTCAGGAGGCAGGAGTCAGGAGTCAGGAGGCAGGAGTCAGGAGCCAGGAGGCAGGAGTCAGGAGGCAAGAGTCAAGAGCCAGGAGTCAAGAGTCGGGGACTCGTTCCTGGAGGTTATGACTC